>NW_026614887.1:0-95555 GCF_030052815.1 Hevea brasiliensis | reverse complement strand
ACAATGTTGCTGGGAAATACTGTTTTAGATGTTTCCTTCATCTCATACTTGGTTACAGGCATGCTTATTATTTGCTAACCTGCTTCTCAGTTCAGTTTTTTGGGGGCACTAAACTGTGCCTTAAAAACAATTTGGGTTTGTGAACTATTGTTTTACATTCTTTTAAGTTGGCAGCTATTGCAGCCTAAGCATGTGAGAAATTCTAGCATTGCTTATTTTCCTGCACGATGTCAGACATATGCGGTAATAAAGTGATCCAATTTTTAAAGAGAATCAAGCTGCAAAGTGGCTTTCCTCTGAATTATGTATTCATCTCTCCTTAAGTAGTAATCACACCACCCAACCCTCCTACCTCCTCGCACTCGAATACTGTTTGGTTTCTACATAGTGTTCCTTTTTTTTTTCTAATAAATAGACTTTTCAATGTTTTGTTACAGCACATTGAGCTTGTTTCTCCCGCAACAACTAATGCTGACATTTCAACTTTTGATGTGGTGGGTCCTGTTTGTGAATCTGCTGATTTCTTAGGAAAGGATAGAGAACTTCCAACTCCATCTAAAGTAAGATGTTCATCTTATTCACTGCGCAGTTGCAGCAAGGACTCTTCATTTTCTGATCAAGAGTTGTGCTTTGCAGGGAGCTGGTTTGGTTGTCCATGATGCTGGTGCTTATTGCATGAGTATGGCATCAACATACAATCTGAAGATGCGCCCTCCTGAGTACTGGGTATGGTTTAACATTGGATCTTAATTCAAAGTGCCTCTTATCTGTACAAATCATATGGAACATTGTTGTACTTATAGACTTGTATTTGATTTCACTGTGCTTGCAGCTTGGCAATGTTAATCTACCTCTTTTCTATACAAATCATGTTATGTTCTGAATACCTCATTAACTAGTAAACAATTGTGGTTTCTTCTTCTGGAGTAGTTTTTGCCAAGAAAACTGATCCTTTGAAATTAAATTTTATAAATTTGTTTAGGTCGAAGAGGATGGATCAGTGGCCAAAATACGGCACAGGGAGACATTTGAGGACCATATCCGGTTCTTTGAGGGTCTTTGATTGCAGACATTAAACATTTCTGCCAGTGCAACAGGCTTGAGATGTGCTCTTATTGTATTGTTTACATAGACTACCATGCTGGTTATCATGTTGTATTGAAATGTTCTATTAGGCTGGATTTATATTTTGCATCATTTGAAGAGATGAAGGAAAGAACGGATGAGCATTTGTGAGTTGACCACGTAAGTGTCCTATTGTATCACAATTCTGTTATTAGAAATGTAGTTGCCATGATTAATATTTGTTGGTGCTGGTGTCTGACGAGATTCAGGGGAGATGGATTGTTCTGCAAATCCTAAAAAGACAATGACATGCCGGAATTATTTTGCAATTCCTCTTAAAACACCCATGCGTCGTTATAATTGACTAGCCATTGGACAATTGCTCTATGGCATCATGGTCTAATCCTGCTGCATATCACTTGTCATAAGGCATATAGGAGCCTGAGCAATTTCTTACTTATTTATCGTTGAAATTTGTTTAGATTGGATAACCAACACTCCGATGCTTAAGTCATACGAACTGAATTAGTGTATGAACGAGAAATTGATTAAGGGTTAATAACTGTATCTGATGGCCTTTCTATAAGTTTTAATATAGATTTTTGCTAAGATTGGAGTTGATATTTTGATAGAACTAGAAGTCCACTTCACTTGGGAGTCTCACAAATGTTAAGAACGTAAATATAGCAAAAATCACAGGATCCTTATATTTTGGCTGATGTGTCGAGTAATTGAAGATATAATGGCAAGCATCGTTACTAAGTCATCTTGAGTCAATATCCTAACTACGCATATAGTAGTTCAAGCCTTGTCCGGACAGGCTTACCACTTAATTGAGACTCGCTCATAAGTATGATTTTGGAGGGCTGTAGTATTAATAAGAAGCTAGAATCTAAAGAGTTGTTTATAATAATTTTTTTTTTAAGGCTTAAATAAGTCATTGTCATTTAATATTTCTTATTGAAAGAAGTGGATGGGTAAAATTTTAGAGTTGAGTGGGGAAAGCCACTTTGAGTGATACGTGACAATGATGGCATACCTAACAAACATATTAGTGACAGAACTTGCTATTGTCTGATGCCCACTCTGCCTACTAATCTTCATGGAAAACACAACAATCTTCAATGGTGAAGTTAATGATCCAGTGGTTGATAATTTGCTGGATTGTTAAGAAATCTCCTTCGGTTCAGTAATTGTCAATTTCTTATTGTGACCGCTTGAAAATAAGCCTTGTGGGCTAGGCAGGGTTATTATTGCTCTTGATAAGATAAATTTTTAAATTTATATATAAAGAAAATTATTATTTAGTCTCTATATTTTAATAAAATTAATTATTTAATTTTTTATTTTTAAAAAATATCCTATTTAGTCTTCTATTTTTTAGTCCTTGAACTGTTTAATCTCTCCTGTTATTTTAGAGTAAATATTTTTTTCTTAACTCAACTCTTCAATTCTTATTATTCAAATAATACAACTATTCAATCTAGTGTAATTTTAAATTTATCAATTATTCAGTTTTCATCTAAAATTATTCTCCCTCCTTTAATTAACTAATAAAAAAGTTAACAAGAGGACAAATAATTATAAACTAAAAATAAATAGATTAAATAATATATTTTTTAAAATAAATAAATTTTAATAAAATTCAATGGCTAAATAACAATTTTTCATCTATATACAAACCAAAACCTTGGAATCAAAACCAGAATCAGAATGTTAATTGATTGGTTTGAATAGGAAATGGGAGTGTGGGACTTGGCTGATCCATTTGTGGGTCAGCTCATTTGTCAATTCAAGACTCTTCCCATTATTTCTTGGAAAATTCTTCATTTCATGTCATTTGATTGTGGAGCAAAGTTCTGTGGCCTTGATTCCAGGCAGATTAGAATGGCGTCATCATAATTTCAATAAAATTGGTGTTTTTGGTGAGTTCAACTTAAATCAACTTCTTAATACTTGTGTCAAACACAAGGCAACATTAGGCATGACATTGACAAGCAATAATTGGCACTTTTATATTTATAATATTCACAATTGAATAACAAAAAAATCCAAATGTTTGCATTGGTTTTATTTAAACATTTTAATTTTATATCAATTATTTAAAAGTTTTATTTTAAAGAAATTTCAATCAAAACTGAAAATTAATTAATTAATTGACAACATCACACTTATATTATATTTAATATCACATAATTAAAACTATAATGTAATTATAATTATTTATCTTTTTTTTATTATTATCAATACTACCATTGTCATCTTTACTTGGCTATCACTATTACCCCATCATGTTTCCACTTCAATTACAACTACTATCACTACCACAATTACCATCGTCTTGTTTCCATCATCATCACTTGACCACTATTATCGTCATTCCGATACTATCCACTCCACTGTCACCTAATTATTACCATCACTGCCACTATTATCTCATCTTACTGCTATTATTACCTAACCATCGTAGCCACCGCCACCACTACCACTACCAATCACTGTAACTATTATTTTTATTATTAATATTATAAATAAATTAAATATTAAAATCAAAATTATCATTTTATTACACTATTTATATTTTTATTTTACAACTAAACATAGAGATATAATAACAATTACCGTACATTACAATTATGATTACATTATATAATTGATTATATTGCATTATATTATGGTTTATTAAACATATCCTTAGATCATGTGCTTATGAATACTTAACATAACACCTTTAAATCTTATTTCATAAAATCCTCATGAACAAAATCAAATTCACTTAAAATTGAATTTTAATTTTGATTAAAATTTTTGAAAATTGAAAATTTAAATAATTAATTTAAATTAAAACATTTAGAGAAAATCACAAATTTACACAAACGTTTAGATTTTTTTAATTCTTATAATAAGGAATCGATTTGCGGAGCATAATTTCTACTATTTTCAATATTCACAGAGACGTTGGTTTTCCCATTTAATAACCGATTTATCAAAAAAATACACAAAATTTAATTCGAATGGCAGTCTAATTTATTTTGCAATTTATCATTTTTTGTTTGAATTTCAATTTTAAATAATATTTTAAAAAATAATTTTAAAATATATAAACTGAACATCTAAATATAGGGGTGTAAACAAACCGAGCCGAGCCGAGTTTTGAATAGTTCAAGCTCGGCTCGTTATATTTTTTTTTCAGGCTCGAGCTCTATTCGAACTTTAATATTCAAGCTCGAGCTCGGTTTGTTAAATATCTCGAACTCGATTCGAGCTCGGCTCGTATAAAAAAGCCTAATGACACAATATAATGTATAATTAAAATTTTATCATATTCATTATTACATTTATAAATTTTTAAGGTTTAAATTTGATTAAAAATCATATTTACATTATATACATGCTTAATTTAATTTCATGACTCTTAACTAAACCCAATAGTATTATGATTTAATTAAAAAGATTACTATGTAATATAAATATAATATATTATATGATATCAATATATTAATGACAATTATAATAAACTGAATTGCACAAATGTGTATATATATATATATATATATATATATATATATATATATATATATAATCTAATTTTATGGCTCTTAACTAAATTCAATAGTATTATAATTTAAATTTAACATATTAACAATTTAATTTTTATAGAATAAGTGGATAATATTAAGTAGGAAAAGATTTATGAGAGGGAAATTTTTAAGTGATGCATAAAGAGAAGTGCTTAGAGAGAGAAAAGAATAATAATAATAATAATAATAATAATAATAATGTTAGTATTAAAATTGAATATTAATATTTTAAAAGTTTAAAGTTCACATAAAAGAAAATTAATCAAGAGATTGGAAGTGAGACTACATATAGAAAGAAAGTAATAATAATTGTTAGATATATTAAAGTTAATTTTGAAACTTAATCTTTTAAAAGTTTAAAATTTTAATAGAAAAGGAAGAGAGGGAGAGCGATATGTTTCATGTTTCAAATCACACTAATGCCAAAAAGTATGTAATTTTAATTTATTTAGTAATTTAACATAGATAAAATAGTTCACAATAATTTTTATGTATTTATTATCCAATATTTTAAATTTATTATCATATAAAAATTAACTTATTCAAAAAAAAAATAAATCTAAAGTATAAATAACTATATAATTACAAATATATTTTATATATTGTTTATATCATATTTTTAAAGAATATATTATTTTAAAAATAATTATAAACAAAATAAATATATTTATAATATTATAAAATTATAATAATTAATATAAATATTTTTGTAAACGAGCCTATAAACGAGCTTGCTCATGAACCTATTCAACGAACTAGCTCACGAGTCTATTCAACGAGTCAGCTCGCGAACTTATAAACGAGCCGTGCTCAAACTCTAACTCGAGTTGAATACTGCTAAGCTCGAGCTCGGCTTGTTTATTAAACGAATTTAAAATTCGAGCTCGAGTTCAGTTCGTTTACGAATCGAGCCGAATCGAGCCGAACATTTATCAAACCAAACCTCAAATAGCTCACGAGCGGCTTAGTTCATTTACCCCCCTATCTAAATATATCCTTAAATTCTTTTTAAAAAATAAAGTAATTAAACTACACCTAATGGTAACACCATATGACTATAATTATATAAAAACAATTTTACTTCAAAATATTCCTCAAAAAAATTTTACTTAAAAATATATAATATGTGGTAATATTTTTAATTAATTATTATTAATTTTCAATTTTTCTCTGCTCTCGAATGAAAATGGTTCATTATAAACTAAATTTATAAAAAAATTTCTTGATATTGTTGTGCAATATTAATTTTTGGGGTGGAGTTAGATTCAGTTCACTTTCTTTACATGATATCAGAATCTACCCTGCTTCAATATTAGGTTACCTATAAATATGTTTACTTATAAACTTTATAATTCAGATATTTATATTTAGGTGTAAAGGGAGTATATTGTCTCATATTGATTTGAAATAAGGTATTTGAGATATATATAAGATTTAAGCAAACCTCCTCCTTTTCTTCTATCAGCTTTTGAGTTAGAGTTAGATTCGTTTATTTTTTCTGATGCATTTATGATGAGTTCAACACATATTCGTTTTTTTTTTAATTGAATAAATTAAGAAATAGAAATAGAGATCTTACATATTATGAATTTATGATTATCATATAACTTATATTGAATTATTCATTTAGAAAGTTTAATAAGATTATATTTCTCACTAATTGGACTTACCAATTTTAGCATTTAATTTGAAATTGATCATCTTATATCATTAAATTAAATAATGTAAGATTCCTAATTTTTTATTTTTAGTGTGTTAAAAACTTCTAAAAATTTATTAACAAAATTTTTCAGATTTTAATCAATGATTAATCGATTTTTTTTGATATTTTAATTTGTCAATTTATTTTAAGACCATACGATACATTTTGAAAGGTTTTCATATCTTAAAAATATCATTTCTGACCTTCAAAATATCTTTTTAAGAATTTTTGAAATTTATTTTACATCCCAAAGCTGAACAATAATTAAAAAAAAAAAAAGTTCAAGAGAGTGGACAATGAATTACATTTTTAAATTAAATTGAATTTAAATTAAAATTTTTAGATTATTTTTAATAAAAAATTAAAAATTAATTAAATTAAAATTTCTCAATAAATACAATAGCTAAATTGAGCATATTATTTCTGCAATTGTTGACAAATTTCATGGCTCTTGACAATTTTCACAAGGAATAATCAAACCATCATTCTTTGCTTAATTTTGATGTTATATGTATGCTTAATTTTGATCCCATTTAGTATACACTTGAATAGGATTTGTACACACGTGTGTTTACGTACGTGTATGTATACATCACAGGTACGTTACATACAATCACAAAATACTATGAGTAATGCACTAATACTGTCTCAAAGTGACGTGTACGGCTGAGATTGCATTTGCGTATCTTCAACGGATTAAAACTTGTTTCACTAATTGCAGTAGCGTTCAAGTAATACCTACACGGCTACACTCATTAACTAGCAAATGAAGGCTTTGTAGATGCATGCCAAGTGGAGGGTCAAATTCTGTTTTCTCCTTCAGGTCGACAAGTGTCATGGTTTCCTGCCTTACAGGCATAAAATGCAACTCTGCCTTCTGCAGGTCTGCATTTGACTTTGGAGAAATTGTAAACCTTGGTTTTCTATTGTGAATTATCCACTCGCTCCCTCCTACTTTTTTACCTTTCTAACCCATAATCTTTGTCATATTATATTTTTCACCCACTTTCAGTTTCCTTTTTTTAGGTAAATAATAATTCTGTTATTTTTATTTTTTCGGGAGACCCAAATCGAATTGAAGAATCAAACCAAATTGAATCAAAATGAAAAAAGAATCATCACTGTAGGAATTGAATTGAATTAAATTTATTTTATTTTATTATTTTGATTTGATTCTGGTTTTTCATCAAAAACTAAATTAGAATTGAATCGAAACCAAATCGAAACTAGACCAAAACAAAAAATCAATTTTATACATCAATTTTTTAAAATATTTTTTAAATATATTATACAGTTCCAATAAAATTATATATATATATATATATAATTTATCTTTAATTATAAGTGGATATATGTAACTTAATATTAAGTTTTATTATTTTTAATCATAAATATATTAAATCACCTTTTAGTCATATGTATACTTTCTAGTTAAAATATATAATAAAAAAATATATAAAATAATAGAATATACTTATTAATATATATGTTATGAAATGACTTAATTTATATATATATAGTTTCATGGAATTGAATTGTGGCCCACTCAAAATGTCAATGGTGTGATCCGAATAAAATATTTTATGAAATTTGTGATAGTAACAAAGAGTTTGAAAGCACGGGCTGAACCAATATTTATGAATGAATACTAATTATTAAATTTACTAAATTTTAAATTACATTGGCTATCTTATTTTTAATTCTAAAAATTTTTAATTATAATATGCAAAATTTTTGTAACAACGTCTACTATATTAAATTCATATTTATTTTAATACTTATTATTGTGAATCAAAAATTAAAATAATAAAAATTGTTGTCTTGGTGTTTGTACTTCACATTTGGCATTTGCTTATGTATGATCATGAAAATTTTAAAAGAATTGTACAATTGAAAATAATAAAAATGATAAAATAGTTGAAATGGACAAGCAAATAAGGGCAAAATTTGGCAAATATTGAAATTTATTAAATAAGATAATTGTGATGATATTTGTAACAACTATCTTAGATTACATATATAAGTTGAATTATATTAAAACTAAATACATTATCTATTATTTTGAAAATGAGGCCAAACTTTTGATTGATGGAGTGCCAAAATAGTAATTTTAGTCAAAATGCTAATGTTGAAAATTTTAAAAATGTAATGAATAAAAAAGATGAATGGATTGGTGATTACTCTGTTTAAAAGGACTAGTAAAAGTTGGCTTCTTAATCCAATATGGATGTGTATTTGAAATAATTTTTTGAGAATTTTAACCTATTATTATGGTGAAAGATAAATTCAATGAGATATCTAATTTTATCTAAGATAGTAAAGGATGTTTTGGATGGAAATATTATTTTATGATTTAGACGGAAATATTATGACTTAATATAGATATTTGGTGTTAGCTTTGATTTTACTATTTTTCTTAAATAAGTATTTTGTTTATGTTTATTAATATTTTATTTTGATATTTGTATTATTATTTTAATATTAATATTATTTTTTTATTAATATTTTAAAGAATATAATAATACTGTAATTTTAAATGTAAGATTGAGAACTAAACTGAATTGAAATCAAAATTATAATCGAAATTAGAATCAATTTGGGTTTGAAAATACTTATAATTAAATGAAAACAAAATTTGATTCTCGTTCTAATTTCAAAAAATAAAGGAACTAAAATTTGATTTCGATTTTAATTCCTACAAAGAATCAATATGTCATATTGCTAAACATATTAAGATAGATACAAGCTAGAATGCTTGTGTGATGCTTAGATAAATATTTTTTTATTAAAATTTTAAAATATTATTAATAAATTAAAAAAAAAAATATATATATATATATATATAATAAAATTATTATTTATAAATGGTCTTAACTTATATTTAATTATTTTTTTCACGCACATAAAATATATTCATATATGATATGACAAAAAAATTATATTATTATAATTTTATAAATTAATAAATTAAAATAAACAATTAAGGATAATTTTGTTGATAGAAAAATTTTCATCTTAATTTTCATATTCATTATAATTATAGTGTATTTTTTTGGTATATATTTTTTCCTTTAAAAATAATCTATAGTGATTAAGATGAACGTAGTTTCTTAAAAATTAAAAATAATTAAATGAAATAAAATTTTAAAGTATGATATTGCAAAAAGAAAAATAAATCAAAGGCAGAGATTGGAGGCTTCAGGAAAAAAAAAACTTAATAAAAGTTTTATAGTATTATTGTTGAAATAATAAAAATTGTTTTAAAATAGATAAATTGTAACATCCATAATTTTTAAATAATTATTTTATATGTAACAATTTTATTCTAACCCCTAGTATTGTTGGCTTCGCGTAGGTACCCTCGTTTCGTGAAAATTCGATAGTTACTCGGGTCTGTAAATTTCGGACCAAACAAATAGGATGCTGAAAAAACTTCAGAACTGGATCGAGGTTATAGTAGGGATGGTAATGGGTCGGGTTTTTGCGGGTACCCAATCCGACTAAATCCTAATAGGACATATTTGAGTAATATATAATCGAGTTTAGGGCAGGTTTGGGTTTGAAATTTAATACCCGTGACAGGTTAGGGTCGGGTTCGGGTTTTTTATGTTGGGTATCCGTTACCCGAACCCATTTATATAAATATTTAATTAAATATAAAATATATATATATATATATATTTTAATAATATTTATAATTTTTTATATATTTTATTTTATATAAAATAAATTTGAAATATTTTATGAAATTATTAAAATTTTAAAATATAAATTATTAATAAAAATAATTTTTTATATAGATTATTAATTAAATATATATAATTAAATGGGTTCGGGTATTTTTCGCGTGATAACAATCGGGTTTAGGATGGGTTCGGATGGTTAAGAATAAATTTTAATTGAGTTTGGGAAGGGTTCGAGTTTTGAGAATATTAATCGGATTTGGGTTCGGGTATGGTGATTTTCGTGAGTACTCTACCCGTTGCCATCTCTAGGTTATATGTTACCCCACCATTTTCAGATGTCCCGGATGCGTCCCACGCTTCAGAATTGGCGTAGATAAACTTGAAACCCAAGTTTTCTTAATTATATAGTGCCTAATTTCAATTAAAAATCTATAAAATATTCGTGGTAGGTTTAAAATTTATAATTCATTTTGCATTAGCTTAGTAATATTGCTAATGACCACGAGGCAATATTTTATAATTTTTAAAGCTCATTTAGGTAATTTTTGCTAAAACGTTAGTTCCGAGGATAAAAATATAATTTTTCTAGATTGTGAGTTTTGATTGATTTGGAGAGCCCAGGATGGGCCACATGTTATTGATATGTTATTATTGTAGGAAATTGAGAATTAGAACTATCATTTGAACCTATTTGTAGATTAGGTAGGTTCTAGATATAGGGAGAACTCTGTCGGATTTTTAGCAAAACCTTAAGGCTGTCTTTTGATTTCCTATAGTTTTGTTTCAAGATATTTATTGATAAATTTTGATATATTATTTAGGTGAGTCGAGACAACCTTCTTCTTCCGCCCAGCTATCACAGTAACCTTTAAAGTGTTATGAGTAGATATTTATTTTATTATAATTTTAATGTTATTATATTTTTTGTATGCTCATGCATCACTTATACTTATATTTATGTAGTTAAATATTAGGCATGCCCTGTTTTGCATTTATACTTGATGATATTACTTTAATTGTTGTGTTTTGATAATCAGAAGCTGTGCGTGTGTAGCACCCCTATATGCATAGCCTGGTATATTTTACTGTTCTGGTGACCGGTGTCGGTCCAGCCAATTAAAGAGATTAGAATCACATCTAAGACACCTAGATAAGCTTTGAATATAAATAATTAGTAATTGCCAGATAGTTAAGTATAAATAAGAAAAACAGAACACAAAAAGTTAAATGAGCCGGGAGTCACAGTGATGGATGACTTTCTCAGGAAATGACTGCGAGGTCAGTCTTAATCCGAATTCTGAGTCGGAAAATGTGACGCCGCGATCCTAAGGACTATTGCGAACCTAGTGGAAAAGAAAAAATCACAAAAAAAGGCTGATAAGTAGGTTAAATAATTAGGTTAGGATTCTGGAAGAAATACCAAATTATTTACAAACTGGGTCAAACCGACAAGGGGCAAATTGGTCAATTCACCCCTAGAGGTAACTCCTAACCTAACTGTCCAATAAAAATGGAAAAATGAAAATTTCGGAATATAGAATTAAATTAAAGAAACAAGGAAAAATAAAGGAAATGGAAAAAGGAAAGGAAATTGAATTTTGACATCACCTTAGTGACATCATACATGATATCAAAAATAAATCTAATTTCTTTAATTTTTGACTAAGTCAAAAAGTATGTTAAATACACAAAACTTAAAGAAAAAAAAAACAAAATGTCATCTTCTTTCTCCCATGTTTGCCGTCCACTCTCATATCTCTCTCTCTCTCCAAGCAAAACCTCCATTGAAGCTTGATTTTAAGCTTCTCAAACCCTAAAAACTCCCCATAAATTCCCCTAAAATTCTTAAATTTCCTTACTTTGGCAACTTGAAAAGAAGCTTGAAGAAGAAAGGGAAGAGAGAAAGTGAAGGAATTGATGAATTGGAAACCAAATATTAAGGTTAGTAATTTGAACTTATAAATTTTAGTTAAATTCTTATATTTCTAATTTAATTAACTCAGATTTTAACTTAAAATTTAAAGAAAACCATTATGAGGGTCCAAAGGGGATTTTCAGCCAGCAATTAAGGGAGTTAGTAGCGCATAAGTTTGATGAAATTGAATGGCTAATTGAGGTGAATCAAGCATGTAAACAATGAATATATACTTTAATTGCATTAGATTTCATAATTGTGAAATTAGGGTTCTTAAGCATCTTGAAGATTAGGGAAAAATTAGGAAAATGGTCAATTGGTACAAATGACCCTAATTGAAGTAAGAAATTGTCAATTGGGATCATTTGTGGTGTGTTTGAATTGGTAGAATGAAATTGCAATTCGGATTGGTTAGAGTCACTATTCTGGCAGTTTGACCTAGGTCTATTTCAAGGACTAAAACTGAAAATTTACCAACCCAAATGGTGTGAGACCAATTGAGAATAAAAATAGACACATAGTGGCACATTTTTTATTGAGGAACTATGCTCAGAAAATGACACTAATATAGTGAACAATTAGGTCAAACCCGAGTGTAGTGCATTGCCACTATACCAAAATGACCAAATGAATTGGCCATAACTTGAGCTATACAGGTACAAATGACCTGATTTTTTTGGCATTAAAAATGTATGACATAGCACTACAACTTTCATGAATAACACTTTGCCAAATTTCCACAGCAACTTGACCAAAGGAACAGTGCAAAACAGGACACCAAATTTGAAAATTTGAAATTGTATTTAGGAGACCTAAAAATTGAAGGGACAACCAAAACCAATAAATTAGGTAACCAAAATGTGGTATGTGGGTGTAATTAAAATTTTCATACCTATGTATAAGAAAGTCAACATTTTGACTTGAATAGTACTATAAATAGTAACCCCAAAATGCAAATTTTAAAGAACGTTAATTTAAGCGTATTAGAGCTAGAAATAAATATATGTGAATTTGTTAATGAATTTATTATAAGTTATGATATTGAAATAATGCAAATTGTATGTTTCAGTTAAAAAGGTTACTGAGAAAGGAAAGGAAATATCGAGTAAAGGCTAAGAGGCGATTCGTACGAGATTTGTGCACAACATAAAATTTTTCTGTAAATTCTTTTCACAATTTGTTTTGATGAATAAATTGTAATTTATTTTTATTGCAAAATTGTGAATGAAATGAATATTGTACTTTTGACTTAAATTGTTTGAAATTTAATTGTATGTGTTTGAATTGTCAATAAATATTTAGTAAATTGTTAAGATAGTTTTGAAACCATAGTGTCAAGACCACATATCTGAATGCCTAACTAGCTTGACTAGTGGGAGGAATTAGTTTTGAATTTTGAATTCCCTCTCTGGCTGAAGTATTGAGGTGTGTGCCAGTAGAGGAAGAAATTGAATGGGTACCCATAGATTAAGCTAGCTAGCCTTGAGATTCCTCATAAGCCTCTGGCTATTAAGATGAACATTGTACTAATGGCATGATATAACTGTGTTTTTATGAAATTTGTTTTGGGACTTTCGAAATGAGACTATTTTGACTAAAATTATAAATTGTGTTATGTATTTGTTCTCATTTTCAGTACCATGTTAGAATAAACTTGATTTGATTTATGCATAAGATTTTATTTTAGTATGTTGTGCACTACTGAGTCATAATACTAAGCAATGACTGTTTATTATTGTAGCAGATAAAAAGACTAGTAGAGCAGCGAAGTGAGCTGCTGAGGATTTTAGAGCTGCTTCTGGACCTTTTGTCGGGTATAATTTTATATCCTGATTATATATATTTATTTTGATGTAATCGACTGTATGTACATTCATAAATTAGTCATGAGTAGTTGTACAGATTTTGTAATAATATTATTTTGGATTTTTGATGTAATTTTTATACTGATAAATGTAAATTAATTTTTCTTTAATCCAATGTGTATGAAGTTAATTATTACTATTTTTGGAAATATTTGAATTGAAATTTTGAGTTGTGACATATTGATTGAATTGTGGAGTTTGGAGGAAATTGTGCTGATTTGAGTTATAATGGTGACTGTGATTTGATGAAGTGTTATATTGAAAGTGTTTTCTACAGGTTAAATTTTTCGGTTTTCTCAAATATAACTGACACTTTGCCGAAATTTTTTCAAAATTTGAGGAAAAATAAAAATGAATAAAAATTTTAACTAGTTTTTAAACTTCAATTAAATATTTTTAATACTTGCTAGAAAAGCTCACCACTTTGAAAAAGTAAGAAAATTGTTTTAAAATCCCTTGTAGTATATTTAATGAGTTATCGGTAGACGGAGTCGGTAATTCATTAGGTATACTACGGGATCATGTTATGCCTTACAGAGGGGTAAGGTGTGACAGTGTGCGAGTTGTTGTGTATGTGGAATATATGGATATAGGTAGGACGAGTAGACGTGGCTAGAGCTTGACTCACTAGGACCCGATCCTCATTATAGATAAGTTGGGGTAAGCACGACTTTGAGTTGATCTCGCTGGCCGCCGCATATGAATTATTAAGTAAAAGTCACGCTAGAGTTGATCTCACTGGCAGGCATTAGATTAAGAGAGCTGAATAGGGGATCAACTTCCCATATATATATATATGTGTGAGCGTGGATTTGATCAGAGTACGTGAGTACTCCAGATTATCTTTGATGTAACATAATATGATTTGTTTGACTTGTATGAAAATGATGCATTTCATTTCTAAAGATGTATTAGAATTAGATAGTTATATAAATTGTATGTAAAATAAATATTTATTATTTGAGTCGAACGCTTACTCCTGTTTACTATTTTTTTAGGATACATGAGAGCTTTGTTGTAACTGACCTGTTCCCTTCCTCACAAGTCCACGTGTGTTCATTTTGTATAATTTATGTAATCAAGATAAGTTTTAGAACTCCGCATGTGTAGGGATTATTTAATTTAATTTGGGATTGTAAAGATTATGTCTTTTTTGAAAATTTGCAAACTTTTTATGATGCATATGGTGTTGAATGGACTGGGTATATAGATTGGTTGAGGGACCTGAACTCCCATTTGATCATATTATGATTTATAGATGAATGTGAGAGTGAGCTGAGCTCCCCAATGGATTGGATTTTGTGTTTGCAGGTCGGATGAGTCAAAAATTTATCGTTTGATGGTTCATATTATGGCCGAACTCTATCCGGTTGTTTCCTTAAAATTGGGCCAAATATGGGTTTATGTTTGGGTTGAAAGATAATTGAGCTTACTACTGGCTTTAGGGGCCTTATGCTAACTTAAGTCCTAGTGCCGGTCTGGCCCATGAGTTCGGGTCGTGACATAAATAAGATTGATTGCATAATATTTTTTATATATGAATTTAATTTTGCAATACTATAATTTGCATTATGATTATGATTATATTTTATCTGAATTACATAAAAAATTTAAAAAATATTATCCTTTTTATATATGTATGTTGAATAAATTTAATTTTATGAAAAAAGCAAAAATGAAAGAAATAAAAAAAAAGCAAGCTTAAAAAGTCAAAGTAAAAATAGCACTTTCATTATTCAATTTATAATTTAATTTGATTTTATTTAAATTATGTGAAAATATTAAAAAATATTATCTTTTTTATAAAAATATTGAATAAGTTTAATTATATAAAAAATAAAAAACGAAAAAAGATAAAAAAAAGAATAAAATATAAAAGCAGAATAATTAGAAAAGCAACATAATATATTTAAATAATATCATCTGTCTATGCAAGTATTAAATAATTTTAATTATAAAAAAAAATTTAAGGAAAAAAAAATAAAAGTAAAAATAAAAAAATCCTTTTTATATAATATAATTGGGGAATTGCTCACACTGCACATGATTATTAATAATTTTAACTTAAATATATTTTTTTAGTTTATTTTCATTTATATATATTTTTTAATTTGAATATAAAAAACAATGTAATTTTTAAAATTTTTTTAGTAATTATTTCAAATTTTTATTATTTTAATGTCTAAAACTTTTCAATAAATATTTCAATATATATATATATGTTAAATTTCTTTATAATAATGATTACTAATTATAGTATTAATAGAATAATTATTAAATAATTTATAATTTATATATAATAGAGAATATCATGTATTAATTTCATAATAATACTATAAAAAAATATCCTTTATCAAACTCTTTTATTAATTATTTTAAATTTTATTTTTATTACTTTTATTTTTCAAATTTTTTAATAAATATTATATATATATATATATTACTTTATAATAATAATAATTTATTATAATATTAATTGAGTAACTATTAAATAATTTATAATTTATATATAATTAAAAATTTTATATGATAATATTATAAAGGAGAATGCTATATATTAATCACGTCACAATATCATAAAAGAGAATATATCTATTAAAATTTTGAAAATATCTTTCTATATATAGATATATAAATTATAGTTCATCTCTTAATTATTTGATAGTTTCTGTATTTCTAAATAATAAATTATTATTATTATTATTATTATTATTATTATTATTATTATTAAAATTGATAAAAGTATACGTGAGATAAGGGTGTAATCACAAATTTTGTCTTCTCATGAGGCTGAACTTTTAAATAGAAATATGTTGGTAGGTGAAGACTTGACAGTGAATACGGAGAATACAAAGGCATTTATAGCAAATTATAGGATACATTTCGAATTAAAAAAATAGCAATACTAGTTGAACATTAAGCTCTGTTTGTTTTTCACATTTTTTTTAGTTTTTAAAACATTTAGAAAATTGTAAATAAAAAATATTATTTTTAAGAAAATAATTTATTTTTTGCAAAAAAAAATTATTTTTTAAAATTTAATAAATTTATTAAAATATAAAAATATTTATATATATAATATAAATGCATATAATTATTTTAATATTTTAATTAAATGATAAAAAATATTTTTATAAAAAATTATTTTTTACAAAATAAAAAGAATTTAAATAAAAAAAAATGATATTCATGTTGTTACACACACGTAAACCGAACACATCCAATAATTTATTATCATTTATACTAATTTGAAAATTAATTAAAATAAATAAACTCACACGTGTGTGCATCACATAACATGCTTCTCCTCCTCCTCACTTTGGCGGTACTCCGCGTAAACCGTGCTTTTGGATTTTCTTTTACTTCTCCTCGCTTTCCTCTGTCTGTTTGAAAAAGAAAAGAAGGCAGCAGATTGAAAGCGAAGAAACCTCCGTTTACTCCCTCTTCTCTTGCATTTCTCTTTCCCTTTTCACGCTTCTACTCTTTACTCTGCTCTACTTTACTCTTATCTCACAATCCTCTCTCTTTTTTATCACCCAAACCCTAATTTTACGAGGTGAAGATTGCTCCACACTTGCCCAGATCGTCTTCAAACTGATTTTGGACGTTTTCTGATTTCAATATTTCTCGATTTAGTCTCAGATCGGTGAGTTTCTCTACTGCATTTTTTGAATTTTTTTTTCTTTTGGAATATATCATGTTTCTTCCTTATTTTTAAAGTTTTGTTTTATTGAAGTGAAGATCGTGTGAAAATTCGAATTTTTCTTTTTCGTAATCTCTTTAATTTTTTAGCTTTTTGTTGTTCTTGTTACTATGGGTAGAAACGTTCAGGAACTGTTTTGATTTTGGTAAGAATTTTGGTTTGCCATTATATTGTATGGAGTAGCTAAAGGTGAGTGTTCGATTTTCTACTTTTTGGAATGCCAAGACAAATATTTTATATGATACCTAGTACTTTTTGGAATGCCAAGACAAAGATTTTATATGGTACCTACACTTTTTGAGGTTATCTGGGGAGCTACTCTTTTTCATCACAAGATGATGTGTGCTGCTAGAATCCTGGTTTTTTTTTCTTTAGCTTGTTTAGTTTACGTGATAGAATGTTGGCTGAGAAGCTTAACTGTTTTGGCATATTTTATCCATATATTTTAAAGATTATTATTATTTTTTTTTCCTGAGGGATTGGCTTGTGAAGTTTACCACTTCAATCAAATTCAAGTGTGACATTTTCCTCCCATGGCCCCATCTTGTATAGATAGGTGGGTCGTGGTCTTGGATGTGCTGTCTTTTGCATATATGTTGAGAAGTTATTTATTTATTTGTTTGTTTTTACCTATTTCAGCTTCTACTGCACTTCCACAAAAGTTGGGTGTGCAGTGTTAGTTCTGTGGCATCATCAAGAAGTTTCTGCCAGGCTTTCTTTTCAATCATGGCTGGTGAATCCAAGGCAAACCTTTCCAATGGCAATGCCAATATACAGCCTGCTCCACAAAGAACTTATCAAGTTGTTGTGGCTGCAACTAGGGATATGGGTATCGGAAAGGATGGCAAGCTACCATGGAGGTTACCTTCTGATCTCAAGTTCTTCAAGGATGTTACTCTGACTACTTCTGATTCTGGGAAAAAGAATGCTGTTATAATGGGTAGAAAAACATGGGAAAGTATTCGCTTGAGCATCGACCTTTGCCTGGTCGACTTAATGTTGTTCTGACTCGTTCTGGGAGTTTTGATATTGCTACTGCTGAGAATGTTGTGATGTGTGGAAGCCTGAGTTCTGCTTTGGAATTATTGGCTGCATCTCCTTATTGTCTGTCAATTGAGAAAGTCTTTGTAATAGGAGGTGGCCAAATATTAAGGTTGTACTTGCTGTCCCTCCACTTAATGGGTTAACTCTTCTTTGTTTCTACTTTCGCCTATAATTTCATTTATCTTCTACTACAGGGAAGCTCTCAATGCACCTGGATGTGATGCTATCCACATTACAGAAATTGAGACAAACATTGATTGCGATACTTTTATCCCAACAATTGATTCTACTGTCTTTCAACCTTGGTACTCATCCTTTCCCATGGTGGAAAACAGCATACGATATTCCTTTGCAACATATGTTCGAGTGAGGAGTTCTGCAATTGAATCCCATGGCCAAAATAATGGTCTGAGCCCTGATAGTGGTTCAGAAAACAGTAAGCTTGAGGTAAAGAAGTTCTCTTTCCTTCCTAAGATGGTTTTTGAGAGGCATGAGGAGTTGTTGTATCTTAGACTTGTTCAAGATATCATCTCAGATGGCAATTTGAAGGATGACAGAACTGGAACTGGTACTTTGTCAAAATTTGGTTGCCAGGTAATATGAATCATTAACTATTTATGGTTATCTCTACCGTTGATTCTGAAATTATGGTTCCATTTTAATGTACAATTTTTCCTCTTAATTACTGATGGATGTGAATGGATTTCTTTTTTTGAATTTCATTTACAGATGCGGTTCAATCTTCGCAAAACTTTTCCACTTCTTACAACGAAGGCATGTTTAAATTATTTGTTATAATTGCTGCAACTGAATTAATTCTTCTGTATGCATACCCTTTTCCCTCCTATAAGTTAGATTGGTTCAAGATTCAACACAAGGTCAATTTTGCAAGATGACAAAATCCCTTTCATATATTTCATGTTTGTGTCATTGGTTTGTAGAAAGTATTCTGGCGAGGGGTTGTCGAAGAACTCCTGTGGTTCATTAGCGGTTCAACGAATGCCAAGGTAATGATAGCATAATTGAACATTTCATATATGTACTTCTTTGACGTTCTTGTGTCTTGCATAATACGCACTTATTTGTTTCTAAATCACGAGAGTCTCAGTTCTTCCCATATTTCTTCAGAATATCAGGTTTAGATTTTTTTTTTTTTTTTTTTTAATTTTCATGTAGGAATTGTATGGTTGCAAGGTCGTGATCTTTTGATATTTGCAAGGTTTTTTTTTTTTTTTTTTCCTTATGAAAAATATCCATCTAAGTATCTGTTCTTTCAAATAACTTGGCACGCCAAATGAATTTTACTCATTGGCATGAGGTTTCTGTAATGAGCCTTTGAGGCGTAGATACAAGAACAAAATGATGTAACCTGCATTTTTAAATTTTGCTGCACAGGTCCTTCAGGATAAGGGCATTCATATATGGGATGGCAATGCATCCAGAGATTACCTTGATAAGTGAGTACTGACTATCAATATTTTTTTTTTATTCATCATGCAGTTTTTTGAATGATATTTGTATTCGCAATTTCAGTATTGGGTTGAAGGACAGAGAGGAGGGTGACTTGGGACCTGTTTATGGATTCCAGTGGAGACACTTCGGAGCTAGGTTCATTGATTTCTTTACCTAGGTTTACTGGTGGATTTATCAGTGGGGGAGTTCTTTCTACATTCCTTTTTCTTACATGAGTTGCACTTGCCAGGTATACTAACATGCATGCTGACTACACTGGCCAAGGATTTGATCAGTTGTTAGATGTTATCGACAAGATCAAGAATAATCCAGATGATCGCCGGATTATACTTTCAGCTTGGAATCCTTCTGATCTCAAATTGATGGCACTTCCCTTGCCACATGTTTGCTCAAGTTAGTAATTAGCCCACGTGTCTTTCATGATTTCCTTTGCTTTTGATTAATCTGGATATTTTATTTTGCAGTTCTATGTAGCCAATGGGGAATTGTCCTGTCAAATGTATCAGCGATCTGCTGACATGGGCCTGGGTGTGCCATTCAACATTGCATCTTATGCCCTCCTTACATGCATGATTGCTCACGTTTGTAGTATGTATTCTCTGAGAAATCTTAAAACCATTAACTAATATGCTACTTGTTGAGTTTTAAGAATTGTTAATGTTTAGTTATGAACATTTAGGCATATGATCTGATAATTAACGAGTCAAAAGAGTCTTTTGGTGCCATATGATTTCTGAAGGTAGTAATATACTGGTGCCTACTGCCTACTGAAGTTGATGAAACTATGCAGATAAGATTTTGTAGTTCTTTGACTGGTAGACTGATTAATATTAGATGGTCTACTCTAGTCTGGTAAAATGACAAAACTAGTGGGTGAAAAGAGTACTATGATGCTGCATCTGGTGGTAAATTATGTTTAGCTTGTGGTGCAGATGCCTATACAAGTTTTTGGACTCTAACACATTCCATTTAGTGGTAATTGTTCTTGCAGAGGGTCTGTTGGGGTTTAGGAACCCAAACAGCTCTGTTGCGAGACAATTATTAAGAAAAGGAAGGAAAATGGAAGAAGAGAGGAAATAAGATTCAGATAGAAGAGAGTAGAGTAGAACTATTATGTTTCTTGATATTTCAGGAATGCCTCATTACAGTTTCCTTTGCTGTATTTATACAGCTTGTTCAGCTAAATTCCAGCTGGTACACTTGAACTTTTCCTGCCAATACTGACTGCCATTAACAATCTCTACCACAGTCTTTTCCTATTCCTTGATATCTCTAGTATAACTGTGCACCGTTAAAATTCTGGCTACTACCTGGCTTCCTTCTATGCCTTCTTTTGTATAACAGGCCAACAGGGTCCTAATATTGCTATAAGGGGGCATCATAACGAATAAATTGGTTAAGAACTAGATATTTATAACCATGATGTTGGGCCTTAGGGGACTAGCACTGATTGAAAGAAAGATTGTTTAGTGGTCTGCAATTGCCTTTTTATCATGATTATATATGTTTAAAAATTTGTATTCAATTATCTTTTGTTTTGAATAGATCTTGCTCCGGGTGATTTTGTCCATGTGTTTGGGGATGCTCATGTTTATAGCACTCATGTTAGGCCTCTCCAGGAACAGCTTCAAAAACTGCCAAAACCGTTTCCGGTTAGTACAATGGAAGCAATTTAGGTTGATTAAATTTTACAGTTACCATTTTGGAAGTATTGTTGTATTGTTCTCTGCATTTTCCTATATTCTTTGTGTTCTCTTACTAGTATTTTATGCAGATTTTGAAGATTAATCCTGAGAAGAAGAACATAGATTCTTTTATGGCAGCTGATTTCAAATTGATAGGTTATGATCCTCACCACAAAATTGAAATGAAAATGGCAGTGTAAACCTCCTTTAAACGTTAGTGAACTCAAACATTCTGGTTTGTCCTAGGCAATATTTGCTTGTAGTTTGAGGCAGGTATGTGTTTTTGCCACCATCTCACCTTTTACAAATGATGATTTGTTCTATATGCTTTTTTCATACTCTCTCCATTATGTCACATGCTATATATATATATATATATATATATATATATATATATATATATTTGTGATTTGAAATATATAGTGCCCTGTTCTCTGGTTTGATTTGTGTTTGGGTAAAGTAATGATATGCATTGTTAGGGAATTTTATGAGCTGAAGGTCTGTTTTCTGTAATGTTTCAGGCACAACTATTCAAGGCTTACCTTGTTCGGTGTTGGCAAGTAAAATAAAAATTTGGTAGTTGAATATACCTATTTAGTGAGAATCCTTTAGTTCCGCAGAGTTGGTGGTTCTAAGGTGATTTAGGATGTCAGTATTTTCTTGCTGTACAAGCTTCATTTTCCATTATCGCTTGGGAAATATCACTTTATTACCACAATTGCTATAGTATTGTTTTTGGAATGGATTGGAATTTGGACCGGTGAACTTTCATATATGACAGTATTCTGTTTTATTTCATGATCAACTTGCGCAGTTATTATGGTAAACATGGAAGAGGAAATTTTTTAATATTTTTCTAAAGTTGTTGAATCCCTTTTCTAACAGTCTTTTAAAAACTCTTTTCCCGTAAGAAAAATTATTTCATGCTGTTAGAACATATGAACACTTCACATGAGAGATTGTTTTTCACAGATTGAGAGTTGAATACAAACCATTCGATTTGGACCAGAATAAAAGGATTTTGAACATTCTCATCACCATAATTTTTCTACAAACAAGTTATAAAATTATATTACTTGCAACTATGACAGCCATTCATTCAGTTCAGTGCCCTCCCAAATCCACAAAATTGAAATTCTAAAGCATTTCAATATTTTATTTGTTCCTGATTAATTCTCATATCTACTCTTTTTTCTTAATATCACCATTGCTCATCTTTTGCATTTGTGAAACTTCTGCTTCTTTTATTCCTGATTCTTCATTTGTTGCTTTGTTTTCATCACTCTCTCTCTTCTTCCTCTCTTCTTCTTCTTCTCTCTTCTTCCTTTCTTCATCCTCTATCTTCTTGCGCTCCAGGAACACAATCAGACCTCTCAAGGCAATGTCAGGTTCCTCACTTTTCATTAGCTCCTCGGCTACTTCTGCAGGAGTAACCTTAGTTGTACCTATCAATTCTTCTACCTGTAAGAAAAGTGGGTGATATGTAATCCCCAGGTAATTGGATGCCAGCATTTTGAATCCACATGGACTGCAGTAAGACATGTGGATGTGCATATCCATTCGACCGGGGCGCAACAGGGCAGGGTCAAGCTTTTCTTTGTGATTGGTAGTGAAAACTATGATTCTTTCATCCCCACAGCTTGACCACAATCCATCCACGAAGTTCAGCAATCCTGATAGTGTCACCTGAACCTGATACAATATACATCTGCCTTTCAGATTTACCAAACCCGTGAAAACAACAAATTGAATTACATTAGATGGAAGTCCTTGATTGTGTGTTCTTTTCAGCTATATTTCAAGATGTGGCCTGAACCAATCCATCAATGCTTAAAATAGAAGTCGGTCATCCAACTTTTCGGTGTAAAGGCAAGGCATGCCCTTTACTCACTGTCCTGCTCCTGCAGGATTCTATAACATTATTGATCTTACTCATCATAGAGAAGCCAATAGAGTGGAGAACCAACAGGTTCATTCTTTAAGATTCTTTCTGCTTTTAGTCTTTTTGCTTTTGGATCCTAGAAAGTAAGTCATCACTTTCACTATTATTATTGTTCTTTTCAACCGCAAGAATCCTCTGAAAATAACAATTCATAATCAAAATGTATTTGCAGACCAACTAGACTTTTGTCTCAATCAAGAATATTAACACCATCAAAACAGAAACAAAAGATTAGTAACTTCACCTGATTTTCTGGATTATAACCTCGATTAGATCGAGGATTAAGAGCTCTGGCTTCTGCAATCCTATTTTGCAAATCAATGGAACAATCAATGTCCTCCACCACAAGTATGGACTTATTCCCAGTCGAAATCAACAACTTTCTCAGCTCAGAATTAGTCCTAAGATCAGTCAACTCCAAGTCATAAATATCGAACTTGAGAAAATTTGCCATGGCAGCAATCAAGCTTGATTTCCCAGTCCCTGGTGGCCCAAACAGCAAGTACCCACGTTTCCAAGCCTTACCCACTTTCCTATAGAACTCCTTCCTCTTCACAAACCTTTCAAGGTCCTCCATGATCATCCTCTTCTCTTCTATCTCCATGGCCAACGTATCAAAGGTAGCAGGATGATCAAGGTTCACAGATTGCCATGCATCTCCTCTCCTCCCTGTCATCCTGTCCAGGCTTAATGTAAAGAGCTTCAATGTCCTTTTCTCGTCTTCGATTTCTTTCGATTTCTTGATTACATGCTTTATATAAGCGTCAAGAACCATGTTCTTGTGCTTATTGTGGAAGCTCAACTCAAAGAACCTGCGCTCGTTTACAGGCATAGTGCTATAGAGATCAGGGCTTGGGACATACTTCACTCGTTCTTCTCTCGAAATAAACTTCCACTTCACGTTAACCCCATTAAAGGTATCGATGATTTCTTGGTTTTGCTCTAAGGACATAGAAATGTTATTCTCTTTCTTGGGTAATGAAATTTTGAGTCTCTGCGTGTTGGGAGGAATTATGGGCTGAAGATAGAGCTGTGCAGCTGTGAAGAGATGGTTCTGGTTAAGATTATCATATTCTTCAATCACTAAGGTTAGTTCCGAGGAGAAAGAGTTAATAAGGGTTATGAGTTTGAAGTAAACATATTGTCGAAGCTCCTTTGGAATAAAGTCGTTAGCCACAGAGCGAAGGAGCATGACTGTGGCAGCAGCGGAGGCAGCGGCGGAGATTATCGCTTTGGTGGAGGTCATTTCGGTGGCTTTGGGGAACATGGTTTCTGGGTTCAAGCCTTTTTTGTGCTATTACTTGGTTTTTGGTCAATTTGATTAGATGATTGAATTCAGGATTGAGAATTTTAGAAGAAGAATTGCAAAGTGGAAATTTTGACAGTGGTGATGACCGATTTAGAAAGAAATAATTTGGTTGGTTTTTCCAAGAGAAGAAGATGTTGATTGGTTAGGAGGAAAATGCATGGAAGTGACGGGGTGAAGAAAGTTGGGAGGGTAAGTGCGTAAGACTGACTCATTTTCAGGCTTTCCATTTTAATTTCTAACTTAAATACACTGATTATTTATTTAAAGATATAAATATAAAAAATAAAAATTGCGTTTGAATTTATAGATTTAAATTTAAAATTTAAAAATATCTTATTTAATTAATAAAAAGAATTAAATTTAAAATGATGGTTAGTATTCACAATTTTTTTCCAATTATTATTTCAAATTCTTTTTTTTTTATTTTTATATTTATCTTAGATTTTATTGAGATTTATATTTATATTATTTAAATCTCCTAAATAAAATATTTAATCTAAATTTATAGATTCAAATCATGAAACTGATTTTATTTGTTTAATAACGTAAATTTTAATATTTTAAATTAATAATATTTAATTCAATAATGTCAAAATTATTTTTTAATCATAAAGGTTCAATTTATATAATACAATTAATAATTAGTCAAAATTAAATGAATAAAAGAAATTTATAAATTTTAAAACCATACACTAGATTCAACTTTTCTTAGTCTTTGCGTCAACAAGCCTAACGTGTGCACCCATCAGAAGGGTGTGGGGTCCAGTCTTTGCAATAGACTCTTGACCTAAGTGGAAAAAAAAAAAAATCAAATGCACAAAATTAAAGTATTTTATTAATTTCTAAAGTATTTTAATATGAAATTTTATATGGTCATATAAGTTTGGTAATAATGTATTGTATTTCCATCATTATAATGAATTGTTATTATTATTATTATTTTTTTTTATCAACTCCATGGATATAATGAATTGATATAAGAATTAACTTTTTTTCTTATTATTGCAAGCAGTTGTTGGGTTCAGTGATAGATGGATGAGGGAAATGGAAGGGAAAAAAATTTGAAATGAATTTCATTTGCAGGTGATCTCTTTTTCAACTCAGTTGAATATTTCTTTCAATTTTTTTTTTTTTTTTTTTTATTGGACGACAGATAGGACAAAACCCAATAAAATTAGGGGCATTAACCACATGTAAAGCCAAGGCAACGTTAGCTGTAAACACTAGAGGTCGTGAAAACCCAACAGGGACAGATCCGACCCAACAGGCACCTCTGGTTGAACGATTAACCCAGCAGGAACCACATTAAAAGCTGACTCCTAGAACTTCACGCGGCCACAGAAAGCACCATCACTCGACTACACAGAAACTCAAAACAGAGCAGGTCGCCTAGCCATACATCATCACATATTATCTTTAAGACCTGCTTGCAAAAACTAAAACCAAAACAAATATATACATCTCACCCAAATAATGGGGAGGGTGAAGACCCACTACAGGCAAGGAAAGGAGGTTCTGGGTAGGGGAGGGCCAGTTACAAGCTCCTAGAGAGCAAAAAGAAAAACCAAAATAGAGAGCCTTTCTCTATCTAAAGAATTAGACAGAAAGAGAGCGAAAGCTAAACTTGTTTCTTTCAATCTTTTCTATCGTTTTAGAATGGCATTTTGCAATTATTTTTTGTGGTAATCAAAATTTGTAGTCTGGAATTCGTTCCTTGGTCATGAAAATCCCCACATTTGTATACTCACTTTCGAGGTTGAGCATTTAGTTTAAACTAAACAGAACCAACTGAATCATGAAAATCAAATTAATCGAATTATCATATTTTAGAAATTGAACCGAATCAAAATGAATAAAAAATAAATCACCACTCTATTTCAATTCGATTTGACTTGAACCGATTGGTTTTTCTATAACACTCCAAAATTTTAAATTTTATGAGTATTTTTGGTATTTTAATTTTATTTAAATTTTAGGAATTTTTTTGAGATTTTTCGGATTTTAAAAATTGGGTTCGATTTTTCGAAAATATAAAATTTGATGATTTTTAAAAATTAATTTAAAAACCACGTGGCAAAACTAAAAATATATTTGGAGTCTACGTATTTTTCTGAGTTTTCTGAAATTTTTTTCGGAATTTTTGGACCTCGTTTTCGGTCCCGAGGCAGAGTAAAAATTCGAAATTTTATATCTTGAATCGGACCGGCCGAATCGAACCGGACCGGATCGGACCGGTCGAATCGGACCGGCCTTTTCCTTTTTCTTCTTTCCTTCTCCGCGCGCGTCGACCTCTCTTCCTTCTCTCTCTCTTTTCTCTCTCCTCCACGCCTGGCCACCACCTCAGGCCAGCGCGCCTCCCAGCCTCCCGGCCCGTAGCCGCTAAACGCAAAAACGCGCGAACTCCCTCCCTCGCGCTGGCGCGGCTTCCCGGCCAAAATCCGGCCGATCCGGCCACCAATTGGACCGGGTCTTGTGTCTAAAATCATCTACTCGGCGAGAGCTTTCCATAGACACCAAGAACGCCGAAATCCATCGAGCGGTTTGTCCAATTTTTGCTCGGGAAGTTTTTAGTCCATTTCGACTTTTGGGCTAGATTTCTCGAAAACTGTGAATCCCACGAGAAAACCGAGAGTGCCAGAGCGCTCCACACGTCGAGAGCTTCACGGGGATATAAATTTCAAAATTTTTCGACACCGTTTTTCGGTGGGTCCCACAGAACTTCGCAGTGTTTTTCCGAGCATTAAATGAGCTTAGAAAATTCTAAAAAATTTATGTACTAACCCCCGTGTTATGGGCTTCGTGTAGGTATCCTCAATTCGCGGAAAATCGACAGTTGTCTGGGTCTGTGAATTTTCGGTCAGATAGACCCGTTACCGAAAAAGTCTCCGAATTGGATCGAGGTTTTGGCTATCCCCCCATTGTCAGACGTCCTGAGCGCGTCCCCAAAGTCGGAATCGGCAAAGGTAAACCCGAACCTTCCTTTTTCGTAATTTTCTAGTGCTTAAATAGGATTAAAAATTCATAAAATATTCGTGGTAGCTTAGAAAATTATGATTCTTTTTGCAATAGCCTAGTAATATTGCTAAGGACCGCGGGGCAAAGTTTTAGAATTTTTAGAGCTTATTTGGGTAGTTTTTGCAAAAATTATCAATTATAGGGACTAAATTGAAATTTTACATGTTGTGATGGATGATTGATTTGGTGGGCCCAGGAGGGGCTGTGTGATGTGATTGAGTTGTGGACATATGGATTTTGAATATAGAAGTGTGTTTTGAGCCCTTTTTGCGGTTGGGTAGGTCCTAGGTATAGAGACTCGCCGAATTTTCGCACGACTTAGGACGTATTGGTCTTTTCTTTGTTTGTATCTTGAGTCAAATTTATTAAATGATTGTAATAAAATTGTCAGTGAGCCGATGACCTTCTTCCTCCGCCGCCGCCTCGGTGACCATCGTCCAAGTCGTGAGTAAAATATTAATTTTAATTGTAATTTCACTATTATTATATGTTCAAGCATGCCCATGCATCACTTATATGCATATATTTATGTAGTTAAACTCTAGGCACTATTTATGTTGCATTGATAACTGTTAAAGTGCCATGGATGTTGTTGTGGTAATTTGGAGCAGTGTGTGCGTTGGCGTGCGTGTGATGTGGTGTGGACTATGGATAGGACGGGTAGTCACGGCTTGAGTTCTTCGCTGGGACCCGATCCTTCGAGGGGTAGTCACGGCTTGAGTTCTTCGCTGGGACCCTCGATTTGGTTTATTAAGCGAAAGTCCGGCTTGAGTTCTTCGCTGGCACCAGGTTGGATTTAAGAGAGCTGTATAGGGGATCAGCTCCCATATATTATGACTGATACTACAGGGTGTGTGAGTGCTCCAAATTACCTTTTTGATGTTATGATGTGAAAATGTTGTTGATGTTGCATTTCACTCTACAGGGTGCATTAGTTTTAGATAGTTATAGAGATTATGGTTAAAATTGATATTTTACTCTCTGAGTCGAATGCTCACTCCTGTTCAATATTTTTCCAAGCCACAGGAGGATATTTTTGAGGTTAACCTGCTTTCTTCCCTCGCAGGTGGTTTATCAATGTTTGTATAATTTTATTAACTCCTAGAATTTCCGCATGTGTTAGAAGTATTTATTTGATTTTGGTCTGTAATATTATTATCATGTTGGACCTGTAAACATATAATGATATGTATGTTTGATGGACTGGATGAGGGAGCTGAGCTCCCATATGTTTTTATGATGACATGAGTATGTGGAGGGTGAGCTGAGCTCCCCAATTGAGTATTTACTGTGTTTACAGGTCGGGTGAGTCAAAAACTCCCCGTTGGTAGGTTCATTTTATGGCCGGACTCTATCCGGTTGATTTCTTGATATTGGGCCCAGATGGGCCTTAGAGTTGGGTTAAGTGAATAGTTAGGCTTACTACGGGCCTCGGGGGCTTTAGGCTGGTCCAGGTCCTAGTGCCGGTCCGGCCCATAGGTTGGGTCGTGACAAATGTGGTATCAGAGCTTAGGCTCCAGATTCTTAGGGAAAAATTGTCTAAGTGTTGGGAAGAGTCTACTAGGAGTCACATGCGGAAAAATAGGGTCCATATTCGTCTTGCATTGTCATCTTTGCTTCTAGTTTCTGCTTTATATATTGTGTGTAAACATGAGTCTATAGAGCTATGTAATGTGCAGTTTTGAATTTTGTGGGCTAATGCTGCTGAATTTCAGGGAAATGCGTAGAAGGTGAGAGCCGCCATCGCACGAGAACCGGATGTGCTTGGACGAGGTGTCGGATAGGATGAGGGGCCCGCCAGGAGGCGAGGTAGGAGGCCTAGAGTCGCTCAAGTAGGAGCAGCCACCCCGACAGATCAGTCCTTTATGACACAGGGTCCCATGGACCCCATGGCAGCTACTCTCGCTGGGTTGCAGAGAACCATCGATATGATGGCACAATATATGGTCCACCCTCCACAGCAGCAGCAGTCCACCGCACCAAGAGGAGAACCTTACAAACAGATCATCAATTTTAAGACGTTGGTGCCTGGTACTTATGATGTGTCAGACGATGCATATCGGTTTTTGGATTCTCGCAGATGAGCAGAGCAATCTGATTGGTGATAGAAGGCGATAGAGTGTATGCAAAGATGTCATGGGGCCTATGCCTAGACAATGGATGAATGACTACGTGTTACCCCGGATGGAGGGTTTGACATGGGCTCAGTTTGTGGAACTTTTTATCAATCGGTTTGTGCCAGAAAGCTTCAGGGATCAAAAGCAGTGGGCCTTTAAGGCCTTAAGACAGAATGGCAGGTCTGTAGATGAGTATGCTACAGAATTTCTAGAAGCGGCAGGTATGCCCCTACAGCAGTACCTACAGAAACTATGAAGGTGAAGAGATTCCTAAAGGGGCTGGACAGGAGGTATGCAAACCTGGCCATGATGTCTGATCAGTCTTTTGATGTGGTAGTTGATCGAGCTAGACAGATAGAGATTAGCTATGCTGTGGATGACAGTGGAAGGGCAAAGAAAAACAGAGCAGAGGGTTCCTCAGGTGTTCCTTCCATGGGTCCTCCAGACAGTGGTGGCCAGAGTAATTACAGCGGACAAAGTAGGAACACGAAGAGTGGTTTTAGACACAAGCCTCGAGGATTCGCACTGTGGTACGGATCGGCGGTGGTCACGATTCGAAGTACAGCAGCTGGTGCAGTTCAGATCCTCCACGGCACCTTGTGCACAGTGAGAAAGAGGACATTAAGTACCTTGTTAGATGCGATCATGAGTATGCTTCAGGTCAGGCCAACCGTGTCACTTTGCTAGAGTATGCCGTTTTGATGAGCCACGAGATGGGGTCACAGGGTTCTCATTGCAAATGTTCCTCGCGATTGTATCCGGTACTTCCAACATGGCGGCGATCGGTTTAGTGGCCAACAGGCCGAGGACAAGGGCGTGGATTTGGAGGCGGTCAGAGGTAGAAGTCGGTCGTGTTACGCGCCACTCAGGGTAGGGGTCAAGCTCGGGTTTTCACCCTGACCCACCAGGATGCTCAAGCTTAAAATGCAGTTGTGGCAGGTATTCATCTGGTCTGTTCTTATGAGGCTCGTGTTTTGATTGATCCGGGTGCTACGCACTCATTTGTCTCCCCTGTGTTTGCCATGAGGTTGAGTAGAAACCCTACAACTTTAGAGTGCCCTTTGTCAGTAGCTACCCCACTTAGCGACAACATAGATGTAGATATGATTTTTCCGGGTAGCCCAGTAGTAGTGGATGGAAAGATCCTCCCAGCAGACTTGGTTCCTTTACCAGTAATGGATTTCGATGTAATCTTGGGGATGGATTAGTTGGCAACTCATTATGCCACTTTAGACTGCAGGAATAAAAAGGTGTATTTCCACATACCTGGTGTGGAAGAGTTTAGCTTTGATGGTGACAGGAGCGTGGCTCCATATAATTTGGTGTCAGCAATTATTGCTAGAAAAATGTTGAGGCGTGGATGCCAAGGGTATTTGGCATTGGTGAGAGATACATCTGTAGAAGGTGTCAGCATGGAAAATGTTCCTGTTGTCAGAGAATTTATGGATGTCTTCCCAGAGGAGCTTCCAGGGTTGCCACCAGGAAGGGAAATAGAGTTTTGCATTGATGTTGTGCCGGGTACAAACCCCATATCGATGCCACCTTACAGGATGGCACCAGCAGAATTGAAAGAGCTGAAGGAGCAACTACAGGAGCTTTTGGACAAGGGTTTTATACGTCCGAGCACTTCACCTTGGGGCACTCCTGTTCTATTTGTGAGAAAGAAGGATGGGTCATTGAGGTTGTGTATCGACTACAGACAGCTGAACAAGGTGACTGTGAAGAACAAGTATCCACTTCCTCGGATCGATGATCTGTTTGATCAGCTCCAAGGGGCTAGATTCTTTTCCAAAATAGACCTGCGATCAGGCTACCATCAATTGAGAATCAGGAATGAGGACGTGTCCAAAACGGCTTTCAGGACAAGATATGGTCATTATGAGTTCTTGGTGATGTCTTTTGGACTCACTAATGCACCAGCAGCCTTCATGGACTTGATGAACAGGGTGTTCAAGCCATTTTTGGACCGTTTTGTCATCGTATTCATAGATGACATTTTGGTATACTCTCAGACCGAGGAAGAACACGTGTGGCACTTGAGAATGGTGTTGCAGACTTTGAGGGAGCACCAGCTATATGCCAAATTTTCGAAATGTGAATTTTGGCTAGAAAGCATCTCATTCTTGGGACACGTGGTTTCAAGAGAAGGTATTCAAGTGGATCCCAAGAAAATTGAAGCTGTAACTGATTGGCTTAGGCCTACAACAGTCACTGAGGTGCGAAGTTTTCTGGGTTTAGCTGGCTACTATAGGCGTTTTGTGCAAGATTTTTCCAGGATAGCGGCTCCCCTAACTAAGTTAACTCGGAAGAATGTTCCATTCATTTGGACAGATGACTGTGAGAAGAGCTTCCAGAAGCTTAAGGAGTGTCTAACCACCGCCCCTGTGTTGACACTACCTATGAGTGGTGAAGGATACACCGTGTACTGTGACGCCTCCAGAGTTGGCTTAGGGTGTGTTTTGATGCAGAGTGGAAAAGTAGTGGCTTATGCTTCAAGACAGCTGAAGAGGCATGAGCAGAACTACCCCACCCATGATTTGGAAATGGCGGCTGTAATCTTTGCACTAAAAATCTGGAGACACTACCTGTATGGTGAAGGGTGCGAGATATACACCGACCACAAGAGTTTGAAGTACATCTTCCAACAGAGGGATTTAAACTTGAGACAGAGGAGATGGATGGAGCTTCTGAAAGACTATAATTGCATCATCCAGTAACACCCTGGGAAGGCCAATGTTGTAGCAGATGCTTTGAGCAAAAAATCTTCTGGTAGTTTGGCGCACCTTTTAGCAGAGAAGAGACCGTTGATTCAAAAAGTACATGAGTTGATGGATCAAGGTTTAATCCTAGATCTTTCAGATGAGAGGGTATTCGACTCATTTTTGGTGAGGCGGACTTGAGAGACAGAGTTAGAGTTTCCCAGCACAGAGACCAACAATTGATGAAGATCATAGAAAGAGTACAGCAAAGTGAAGGTGGTGAGTTTGGATTTGCCAATGATGGCGCCTTAGTGCAAGGTTCTAGGATATGTGTGCCCGATGTGGACAATCTCAAAGACGAAATCATGCGAGAGGCACACTATACCCTGTACAGTGTCCACCCAGGTTCCACCAAGAGGTACCATGATGTGAAGAATAGCTATTGGTGGAATGGCATGAAGAGAGACATAGCAGACTTTGTGTCCAAGTGCTTGACTTGTCAAAAGGTGAAGTTTGAACACGGAGACCGTGCAGTAAGCTGCAGGAGCTCCCTATCCCAGAATGGAAGTGGGAAATGATCACCATGGATTTTGTGACTGGGTTGCTCGTACCACGCGAGGATATAATTCGATATGGGTAATTGTAGACCGCTTGACCAAATCAGCTCACTTCTTACCTGTGAAGACTACATATTACGGCACAAGACGCGCGGCTCTACATTCGAGAAATAGTCAGATTGCATTGAGTTCAAGATTCCATAATATCTGACAAAGGACCCTAGTTCACTTCTCGATTTTAGAGAAAGTTGCAGGAGGCACTTGGCACACTGATTGAACTTGATGACGGCTTTCCACCCTCGGACATGACGGACGGTCAGAAGGACAATCCAAACATCGGAAGACATGCTTCGCATGAGTGTTTTGGATTTTGGAGGTCAATGGGATGATCACTAGCTTTAGTGGAGTTTGCCTACAACAACAGTTACCATTCCAGCATAGGGATGGCACCCTATGAGGCACTATATGGAAGAAAGTGTAGGTCTCCTCTGTGTTGGACGGAAATGGGAGAAGTGAAGGTGCATGATGTAGACCTAGTGCAGTACACTTCAGAGGTAGTTCTTTTAATCAGGGAACGATTGAAAGCGACTTTGATGGCGGAAGAGTTATGCGGACCTCGGACGGAGGGATGTGGAGTTTGCTGATGGCGACTATGTATTCCTGAAGGTTTCTCCGATGAAGGGAGTCATGAGATTTGGAAAGAAGGGCAAGTTGGCACCTCGGTATATCGGACCTTTTGAGGTTACGGATAGAGTTGGAGCAGTTGCTTACCGGTTGGAGCTACCACCCAACCTTTCTCACGTTCATCCCGTGTTTCACATCTCCATGCTCAGGAAATACATTCCAGATCCTTCTCATGTACTACAGCCGGATGTGATAGAGCTAAAAGAGAACTTGACATTTGAGGAGCAGCCTGTAGCCATAGTGGACTACCAAGTGAGACAGCTGAGATCCAAACAGATCCCTATGGTTAAGGTTTTGTGGAGGAGTCAGTCAGTGGAAGAGTGCACCTGGGAGTCAGAACGGGACATGCGTAGCAAGTACCCTTATTTGTTCAATGTATAATCATGTGCTTTATTCTGCCTTGTGTAAAAATTCGAGGACGAATTTTCTGTAAGGGGGGAAGAATGTAACACCCCAAAATTTTAAATTTTATGAGCATTTTTGGTATTTTAATTTTATTTAAATTTTAGGAATTTTTTTGAGATTTTTCGGATTTTAAAAATCGGGTTCGATTTTCCAAAAATATAAACTATGATGATTTTTAAAAATTAATTTAAAAACCACGTGGCAAAACTAAAAATATATTTGGAGTCTACGTATTTTTCTGAGTTTTCTGAAATTTTTTTCGGAAGTTTTGAACCTCGTTTTCGGTCCCGAGGCAGAGTAAAAATTCAAATTTTGTATCTAGAATCGGACCGGCCGAATCGAACCGGACCGGATCGGACCGGCCTTTTCCTTTTTCTTCTTTCCTTCCCCGCGCGCGTCGACCTCCCTTCCTTCTCTCTCTCTTTTCTCTCTCCTCCTGCCCTTGCCACCTCCCCTGCCACTCGCGACGGCCGCCTCCCACCCTCCCAAAGAATGGCCGCCCCAAACGGTCGAAAAACGTGCGCGAACTCCCTCCCTCGCGCGCACGGTGTTTCAGCTTCCCCGGCCAAAATCCGGCCGATCCGGCCACCAATTGGACCGGGTCTTGTGTCTAAAATCATCTACTCGGTGAGAGCTTTCCATAGACACTAAGAACGCCGAAATCCATCGAGCGGTTTGTCCAATTTTTGCTCGGGAAGTTTTTAGCCCATTTCGACTTTTGGGCTAGATTTCTCGAAAATCGTGAATCCCATGAGAAAACCGAGAGTACCTGAGCGCTCCACACGTCGAGAGCTTTGCGGGGATATAAATTTCAAAATTTTTCGACACCGTTTTTTGGTGGGTCCCACGGAATTTCGCAGTGTTTTTCCGAGCATTAAATGAGCTTAGAAAATTATGAAAAATTTATGTACTAACCCCCGTGTTATGGGCTTCGTGTAGGTATCCTCAATTCGCGGAAATTCGACAGTTGTCTAGGTCTGTGAATTTCCGGCCAGACAGACCCGTTACCGGAAAAGTCTCCAAATTGGATCGAGGTTTTGGCTATCCCCCCATTGTCAGACGTCCCGAGCGCGTCCCCAAAGTCGGAATCGGCAAAGGTAAACCCGAACCTTGCTTTTTCGTAATTTTCTAGTGCTTAAATAGGATTAAAAATCCAAAAAATATTCGTGGTAGCTTAGAAAATTATGATTCTTTTTGCAATAGCCTAGTAATATTGCTAAGGATCGCGGGGCAAAGTTTTAGAATTTTTAGAGCTTATTTGGGCAGTTTTTGCAAAAATAGTCAATTATAGGGACTAAATTGAAATTTTACATGTTGTGATGGATGATTGATTTGGTGGGCCCAGGAGGGGCTGTGTGATGTGATTGAGTTGTGGACATATGGATTGTGGATATAGAAGTGTGTTTTGAGCCCTTTTGCAGGTTGGGTAGGTCCTAGGTATAGGGGAGACTCTGTTGGATTTTCTACACGACTTAGGACGTTGTCGACACCATATTTTGGCCGATCCCCAAAATCAATAAAACTTTGAAACTGACCCCAGTACTAAGTCTCCTTTTGACAACTAACCTCATTTTCGATCCCTCTTTGATAGACAGTGTCATTTCCGATCTCTCCTTAAAGAATTGAATCAATAGTCCTCACATCAGTCAAATCCTTACCAGTCTTTTAAATCGCTCACCGATCTCTCCGACCCGTTGTAGTATAAACGAAGTGAACTGACACTAGATCTTTTCTTACCAGTTTTATTGCCGATCTCCCTTTCAAAAGTTTAAGAGCTAAGATCTGAGAAATAGAAAAATACCGATGCCAAGATCAGAGAGCGGAAGCCCGCGACTTTCGCCCGTGATCAACTCCATCGTCCAATGATGCAGCTCGGCAGTCACCGCATCTAAACAGGAGTACTTTTGAGTGGCAGCTTGATTCTTCAGTTCCATCACTATTAGGCTTTCCTCCTTGTTCAGGGTAATACGCTTCGGAATCAAGGGCCCCTGGTGCCACCAGCTACGGGGGAAGTCCTCGAAGCAGGTCGGATTTTTGCTCCTCAGAATGAAGAAGCGGTTCTTCCAATTCTTAAGGGAGGAGGGCAGGTCGGTGAAGAGCCCACAATGAGGCTTCGCCTGAAAGAACCAGTGCTCGTCGTCCTTTCGGCGAGTTAGCCTGTGCAGTTCGGCGAACACCTTAGCCGTAGGTCTGATTCCCTTAGCTCGGCACAGGCCTCGGAAGGCTACCAAGATCCGCCACGAGTTAGGGTGAATTTGGGCAATGCACACTCGGTGAAATTTTATGACCTCCTTGAAGAAGTCGTCCAGAGGGAACCGAAGACCGGCCTTTAACTGTTCCTCGTATACCATCACCATGTCATTCTCTTCAAAGAAGTGATTAGCTCGGTGATCGCCGTGACACCGGATAAGTTCATATGAATCGGGCTCAATGTTGTACTCCTGGCTAAACGATTGCAGATCGGATTCTTGCAAGATCGACGGCAGCTCGTCCATAGGAAGATTCTCCCTCCCCGAAGGAGGTGCATGCCTTGATGGTGCGATCCGCCCCCGAGCTGGAACGGAGACCCTAAGAGGTTCTGGTTGTGCGCTCGGCCCGACCACCTCTTCTTCATCAGACGACCATGAAACATGGACGGAAGGTGGGCTTGCCGCTCTCTGACCTTCGGCGCCGCTCATTTTTAAGGAAAACAAAGAACTTAAAGCTAAAAGAAGGATTAAAACCCTTACCGGAGCTTGAACGGAGTCGGAAGAGCTTGAAAATCGGGAGAGTTTTGGAATCGCTTGCGAGAGACAGAAAATGGCATAAGTAAGAAAATGGCTAACCCCTACCCCTATTTATACTCGTCCGAGCATTTAATGCTCGCGATGTCCCAGGCAATGCATCGGTTAACGGGATTCACCAGCTGTTCTGACACGTCTCTCAAATTCCATAAAGAGAACGGCTAATTAGAGATCGACATATTAAGATAAATGTTTCGAATTGCGGATCAGTTAATCAGTTGGGAACCAGATCGGATAAACACATCAGAGATCGGAAAATAATCAATGCAATAATAATAAGATAATAATTGACTTTTATTTCCAAAAGATCGGATTACAACATTTGGGCGATCTCTAGGGATTGGAATAATAGAGATCGGAAGATGGGAGATCAGCATGAGAGATCGGAATAGGAGCGTAGGAGGGATCGGAAGGCAAAAGGAATAAGACAAATCCCAAATAACCGTCGTCAGAATCAGAGCCGAGGTAGTTAAAGCGTGGCAGACGAGATCTCCACCGCAAGCCTAAGAATCGCCCGTAATGCTGACAGGTGCCAGGGTATGTCATGACAGTCCTGTACATCCCAATCTCCACCGTTGATTTCACTTGTAAGGACGAACCCGGAGCCCTTGGATCAAGAGAGGAGACGACAAGACCAGCGCCTTTCGCTCTTAGCCCTCAGATCGCTCCGGACAAGAGGATTTGAGACCGTCAGATTGAAAGAAGAAAAGGACGAATATTCTGAAGAATAATCTCAGCCGTTCATTTTGGTTCTCTTTAATTCTCAAGCATCCGATCATGTCCTTCAAAATCCAGACCCTCCATCTCCCTCAAAATAAATCCTGACCCTTCATGGGGAGCACCCGATTCCTATAAATACTTGCCTGAAAACTGTTCAAGGGGACGGAAAAATATACAGACAAGAGGCAATAACTATAGTGGGATAACTCTGAAACTTAATTCAGTTTGTTACTCTGCTATCTTTTTTGGTGTTTTCGTAGAAAAAACTTTTGAAACTAGTTTTCTGAAGTGTTTTCTTGCAAAAGGGATTCTTGAATACTGAAACTTTTCATTTTCAGTTCGTTCATTATCCTGTGGCACTCCCACTTTCTGTCTTTGTTATCCTTTATTTCCATTATCTAAACTCCACTCAAGCTTGGTTATTTTGACCTGTTTAGATTTTAACAAAGAACACTTCATTTCGAGGCAAACCATAGTCCTCCGGCTGCCAACCTGCAATCTTGCTACCTTTTGCGATTCTGTGTTTAGTTCAATAGACTCGACTCCCTACAGGTCAGTGTTAATATCGCCATTATATTAAGTCTAGTTCTCGTTTCACGTATTTCCTTTGTTCTTTTTCTTATGACTGTTGTTTTCTTTAAGTTCATGTCGCGCTAAAAAAAATACAAAGAAAAGATATGCTCTAGTATACCCCCGTGCTGGCTAACCCACACTTTTGTTAATCGTTATTATTTCTGAACGCAAGTCATCTAGCCCCGAGTTACGTAGAAGCAGCTAAACAAAATGTAGGTAACTGTGTTTAAAGTGTCTCTTTGAAAAAAAGAGCATCTAAATAACATGTCAGGGAAATAGCAAAATTGAATCACTAGGCTGACATGGGAGGCATCCCGGCATAATGCCATAAGGCAGATTAAAAAAATCAAAACTTAGGTAAGAAAAAGGGTACAGATGGGATACTGGTAAAGTGACCTTAGGGGAGGTCAGTAAAATTCAGTCCGGTGTCCCTTATTTAGTCTCAAAGTACCAACGAGTTAAAAGAAGTCTTATTTCGACCTTTGGCACCTTTAAATACTAGAACTCTTAAACTAGGACTCCTATGATATATGGCTGTGTCCAAATTTCGAAGAGGTCGGAAGAGAGCCTTTATCCGTTCCTCAAACAAAATTTTTAACAAATAATTTAAAAGAGATTGGAGGAGAGTTCTTATCTGGTTCTCAATCTAAAATTTAAAATAAATACTTAATAGAGATCGGAGGAGAGTTCTTATCCGGTCTCAACTCAAAATTTTAATAAATATTAAATAGAGATCGGAGGAGAGTTCTTATCCGGTCTCAATTTAAAATTTTAATAAATATTAAATAGAGATCGGAGGAGAGTTCTTATCCGGTCTCAACTCAAAATTTTAATAAATATTAAATAGAGATCGGAGGAGAGTTCTTATCCGGTCTCAATTTAAAATTTTAATAAATATTAAATAGAGATCAGAGGAGAGTTCTTATCCGATCTCAACTCAAAATTTTAATAAATATTAAAGAGATCGGAAGAGAATTCTTATCCGGTCTCAATTCAGAATTTTAGTAAAGAGTTCGGAGAAGAGTTCTTATCCAATTCTTAAATTAAATTTTAATAAAATATTCCTTTCAAATAAAATTAACATACAACAGTAACTCACTAAGGTTGTCTCATTTACTCATGTATCTGGGTGATCCAAATTTAGTGAAAAATCAATCGTTCCTTTAGTCAAAAGGATTAACATGTCCATTCAAGTCCTCCTAACTAATGCAAAATCAAATCTACTTGCCCTTATTAAGGGACGAGGTGGGGTGCCTAACACCTTCCCCACCCGTTTACGGACCCCGAACCTAGAATCTCTGCCTAGAAGTGGTTTCATCTCAATTTATCTTCATAAATGGTTTTCTTTAATTTCCCTTAAAATTAAAGTGGCGACTCCTCATTCTTTCCCACTTCGGTGAGGGTTCGTTCAGGCAACCGCAAAACCCCCTTGCGACAGCTTGGCGACTCCGCTGGGGAAATTATCCGTATTTAACCCCGGTCTAGAGGTCTAAAAAGTAGATTTAATTTTTCAATCAAATTATAGTTAGGTGGGCTCTCCCGGTAATAGTTTACGTGTTAATTTTTGTTTATTCCTACTAACTGTTTCGCTTGTTTTGCTTGTTTTATCCCCCCTACAGCGCTCTTCGTTTCGAAAAAAAAAGGAAAAAGAAAAATGGAAAGAATAAAATCCCCCTGAATTAGGAAGAGGTAAAGGTGTCCCTTCACACACTGAACACTCACACGATGTCCTCACACACTTCGGTCCTATACCCAGGCTTTCTTACCCTTTTAGGAAAGTAGGAGGGGGTCATGTAGCGGTACCCGTGGGTTTTACCCCGTTAGTATCCGTGAAGGCTTCTGCTCAGATTGAAACTCGTTCTATCCACCGTGATACTCGTGGAATTTTCCCGATAATATCATGGTTATAGAACGGGGCTCTACTATTACAGTAGGGGCAATTTGGGAACCTGTGGCTTTTAGAAAATTAGACCTTGAGCTAAACTATCACAATAGCTGAAAACCGTAGTAAGCTACCTTATAAGATAGAACTATCCAATTAGGTAGCACTCACCCGATATCAGGAGTCTCCCTATGCTAGGACAAAAGGGGCATACTTACTCTTACCATGTTCTGCTTTAATTTCATTTTGTTCGTTTTTGTGAGGGTAATCTTGAATTCTACTGAAACACCTACACATTTTCCTACTTTGATAAGTGTGTATGTGTCACCCTGCCAACAGTATGATTCAAAATTACCCAAATTTATCTTGCTAACGAGTTTTTCCGCAGGCATCATCAAACCAAGAGTCTGTGAAAAGGATAAGGCACCATTTTTATCATGGCCTCCTCGAGTCAGTCGGCAGAAGAAGTTCAGAATGATAAACTTTGGTCCAAATCAACTCATATTCCAGTACCCCCGCAAAATGATGTTTCCAAGGCACATGCTAGCTTACTACCTTCATGGGATCTGAATAAAATTGAGGTCAGAATGAACAGCTTTGAGGGTCTGTCTAACGGTTGGAGGTCGCTTCCTGATCGGGTCAAGGTACGATTTGAAAAGAAGTACGGGAGGATTGCAACCCTAATGCGAGTCAAGGTCCAAATCCCAGCATTAAAGGCTATGCTCTCAGTTTGGAGCCCTAAGTACGGGGTATTCGCTTTCAATGACATTGATACAGTTCCCACTATGGAAGAATATCAGGCATTACTAGAGATTCCTTACTCAACACAGAATCGGATCTACCTACACCTTGAGCATAGGCAGACCTGGAAACGATTAACACATTTGTTGGGTATTCCTTCGGAGAAGGCAAAGTCAAAAGAAACGGTCAAAGGGAACACACATGGATGGTATTGGACCTACCTCGAGAAGCGGTTAGATCAATACCTCCAAGAGAAACTGTGGGATCAAGCGTCAGTAGCACTCGCATTGGGAATCTATGGCCTGATTTTGTTCCCGGGACCATTAGGAATCATAACCTGCGGCACGGTGGAAGTATTCTAGGCGGTATAAAGGCAGGAGGTCAATCCGATACCGGCAATTCTTGCGGAGACCTTATTAACCCTTACCTACTGCAGACAACAGGGTAAAGGGTCCATCAAGTGTTGTTCTCAATTGTTATATCTACGGATTATCGGTCACATGTGCCTGTGGAGACAAAGGGATTGACTTGGTACCTTGACCAGCCTCCCATCGAGAAGATGACCGGTTAATAATCGGTCCAAGAATGAACAGCGATGGCGAAGCAGTTTTGAGTTTCAATAGCCATGATTCTTGTTGGAGGAAGTGTGGGCGTCGAGGCCAATCCGTTTGATCAACACGGGAGGAAATCGATCGGTGTCCCTAATCGGAGTAACCGGATACACAAGTTACACTCGGCATTGGTAATGAGGCGCTTTGGCTCAACACACCCGTAATCGACATTGAAGTATATCACCAAGGTCATTTCTACCATGAGCTCAAGGAAGAAGAAGGGTTGAAAATGGCTCGCAAGTCTTGGGAGAACATCACTCTGATGGAGAGATCGCCTAAAGGCCCAAGCGCATCGGGCGATTATCTTAAATGGAGAGCTGACAGGGACCAAGAATACTCAACTGTAGAATTCGAAGACAACGACCCTCGCCGAAACGTCCTATTAGAAGAAGCTGATAATCGTCTGGATGACTCATTACAAAAGGCAAATACCGAGAACTCGCAACTGCAAGAACAAATAAAACAGTTGGAAGAGAAACAGCAGATTCTCAAGAGGAAAGTAAGAAGGCTCAGGGAAGAGGCAAGGGCCGAAAAGATGGGTTTTGAAGAGCAAGAGATACGGTGGGAAAAGGAAAAAAACTCTCTCCACGCTGTAATGAAAGAAGTAGAAGCACAAAATAATAAGCTTCAGGAAAAAATGAAATACCAAGAGATACTCATTGAAGAGTATAAACAGGAAAGCAAAAAGAAGACGCTTGAATTAAAAGAACAGGCACTACTCATCAACGATATCTTGAAAGAATGTGCTAAGGAAAGGAAGGAGAAAGAAAGACAAGCTGCTCTCTATCAAGAGCTGAAAGAGAATGTTGACCAGCTGGAGAGAACAATAGCACAGGGAAAGCAAGAACTCTTACCTGAATCTGAGTATGCTCTGAAAGCATTCGATCCCGCCAAACAAGAAGAAATGTTATATGAGTATCTCAGAAAATGTCATCTCATTATAAAAAACCTCCCAGAGCCTAGGCCGATGTAAAGAACACGGTGTACAAATTATTCAGTTAATGAAATGATTTTTGGACCATTGTTTAGCAAATTTGTGAATGAATAATATGACTCCCATAGGGACTCCCTCGCTAGAGTTATATGAAAAATTGAATGCGCTATATGGACAGGTATCATAAACGCGCATTCAATCCAGTCATTCACAGTCAGACTATCGAACAATGCCATGATAAAGTTGATGCAATTATCCTTTCGCAGATTTCATTCTGGCTCCCAAATGCCACTGTATCCTTCGTCCAGACCAGGACTTTTAGTTTTTTTTACAAAATTCGAAATTCATTAAAAACCTTTTTTTCCCCCTACAGAAAATCAACATTGCTTCAAACAAGGCAAGTCTGACCAAGCATACGGTTCAACCCAAGAGAGTGTACTTAACAAGATCTCGAACAAAGAAGATAATGGAAGATCAGGAACAAGTACAGAACCTACAAGGGCAGGTTTCCGAATTGAAAGATCAGGTCTCGGAACTTATGAGACTAATGAGGGAAATGTCCCAAAATAAACCTACCTCAGAACCTAGCTTACCACTACCTCCTCCACCACCTACAACGATGGATCCCCATCAAGCTACAACTTCTTTCACCTTTCAATCACCTATCCCGGACCCGACAGTCACTGTCAATCCGGTCGCCATGAATAATGACCTACCTTTCTCTTATTACCCGGCTGTCTCAAATGCCGAGCCTCACCCTTCAATCCTAATCCCTCCAGTTTACTCCACCCCTCAGCTCCCGGCCGGGGGAGCATATCATGCAGTGGGAGGGGAAAATAAGATGAAAGAAAATGAGAAACTATCTGCTCTAGAAGAGAGACTGAGAGCAATAGAGGGGCTGAACATGTATGGTTCGGTCGATGTGGCATCACTAAGATTAGTGCCGGATGTGGTGGTGCCACCCAAGTTCAAGGTCCCTGATTTCGACAAGTACATTGGGAACTCAGACCCTCGCATTCACTTGGCCACCTATATCGCCAAGATGTCTGCTTTGACAGAGGATGACAGACTGCTGGTCCACTTCTTCCATGAGAGCCTCTCCGGGGCATCTTTGAGGTGGTGTATTCAGTTGGACAGGAGCAAACTGCGCTCCTGGAAGGATTTAGCTGATGCCTTCCTAAAGCAGTACAAATTTAACTGCGATGTGGCCCCCACAAGGAGGGATCTTCAAAACCTGGTGCAGAGGGACAGGGAAAGCTTCAAGGAGTATGCCCAGAGATGGAGAGAAAAGGCGGCAGAACTCCACCCTCCGGTGACTGACAATGAGCTGTGCTCTCTGTTCATTGAGACGTTGAAAGCCCCCTATTTCAATTTGATGATTGGGAACACTTCCAACAGCTTCTCTGACATCATACAGGCTGGTGAAAGAATAGAGGCCAATCTAAGAATGGGACGGTTGCAGGAGTTGGCTGAGAACCCTGCGAAAAAGACTGCCAGCTTTGGCAAAAAGAAGGAGGGTGATGTGCATTCTGTCACCCGTCAAAACAATTATTCCCCATTCCCTCAAAACAATTATCGGCCATATCCTTCCCCTCATAGCCAAACAGTCGCCAACATTCCACCTCCTTTCCCTAATTATCCACACCCACGCCCACAATACCCTTCACCTACAAATTACCAACCAAGACCACCTCCTCCTCCTGCTCAACCAAGACCACCACAAAACAACTCAAGACCCCCAAGAAACCCTGATCCACCTCTTCCCCTCCCACTCAGTGAAATATACCGATACCTTGTCGGTATAAACCAAATCGCAGTTCAGCTGGGCAGACCGATCCACCGCCATACGGGTGGTATGATGCCACTGCCCGTTGTGAGTACCATGGAGGGGCACAAGGGCATTCAACTGACAACTGCGGTGCACTCAGGGGGAGGGTGCACGCTTTAATCCGAAACGGGTGGCTAAAAATTGAGGGCAATGGTTCCCTCCCCAATGTTACCTCAAACCCACTGCCTAACCATAATGCGGGCAGTGGTGTAAATATGATGGAGTCTGATGGAGAAGGATCAACACCGGAAGTGGACAAGCTGGTTCCTTACTTTAAAGAAATTTTCTTTGTGGCAATGAGGGAAGGCTACCTTTGCCCTCGTAACGGGATTAGAAGAAGGTGCGGTGTCCTTATCATGGAGGCGGTGATCATGAGTGCGGTGTGAGGATTCAGCAAGAGGTTCAGAACTTGTTGTCTCTCAAGGTTCTGAGATGCCAGACAAGGTCGAAGATGGAAGAGGGAGTGAACACAACTAGATACAGCCAGAATGCTTCTACTTCAAAACCCAGAATCACCTTCTCACCCCCAGTAGCCTCGCCGCCAGTAACGGTTATCCGAGCCCCATCTCAGCTCCCTATTACCAACACCCATGCCATACCTTGGAACTACAATTTCCAAGTCTTCACCCAAGGAGCGTCAAGCAGTACACCGGCTCCTAGCCTTGCTTCACCCCCGGCACCCCCTAAGCCATGTTTCACTCCTCATGAACACTTTCAGATGACTTATGCCGGACCTACCACCAGTGCTACTCCCCAGAATAATCCTCAACCTGTCACCACCACAAAATCCTACTCGCATGAGCAAGAAGTTGAGTTCATAACTCGAAGTGGGAGGTGTTACGTGAACGAAGAAAAAGAAAAGAGAAAAGGGAAAGTAAAGATGGGAGAGTCATTGAAGAATGCAGAAGAGGATGTTGAGAAGACAGAGGAAGTAGAGCCTGCTGAGCATAAAGCAGAGGAAGAACTGCTGCTCCAAATAATGAAACAGAGCGAGTATGATGTGGTGGAGCAGTTGAGAAAGACACCTGCCCGAATTTCGCTGTTATCGTTGATCTTGAGTTCGGAAGTGCACCGACAAGCCTTGCAGAGAATCCTGGATCAGGCCTTTGTAAACCCCGACATTACTCCGGGGCAGTTTGAGAAGATAGTGGAACAAATCCAGGCATCCAGTTTTGTTACTTTCTCGGAAGACGAGATAGACCCTGCGGGTTTAAGGCACACTAAACCTCTGCATGTAACAGTGAAGTGTAAGGGTTGCATAGTAGCCAAGGTACTTATTGATAACGGGTCAGCTCTTAATGTACTACCTAATACCACCTTGGCCAAGCTGCCGGTTGACCAATCTGATATACGTCAGAGTGCTATGGTGGTGAGAGCCTTCGACGGTACAAGGAGAGAAGTGCTGGGAGACATTGACTTGCCAATCCAAGTCGGTGCATGTACTTTCAACATCACGTTTCAGGTGATGAACATTGAGCCGGCCTACACTATGTTGTTGGGGAGGCCTTGGATCCATTCTGCGAATGCCGTTCCTTCAACTTTGCACTAAAAGATCAAATATATTATGGACGGCAAAATCATCACAGTGAAAGGAGAGGAGGCCTTGCTAGTCACCAAGCCACAATCACTCCCTTATGTGGAAGCGGCTGAGGAGTCGTTGGAAAGCTCCTTCCAGGCCCTTGAGTTACAAGAAACCGGAAGTGGAGGGGCTATGGCTATGGTGGCCAAAGTGATGTCAAAGAATGGATATCAGGAGGGCAAAGGCTTGGGCACCGCATTGCAAGGGATCGTTGAACCTATACCGGCTATTCAGAAGATAGGTCGCTGTGGTTTGGGTTATGAGGAAGATGCCCTTACAGATGGATGGTTCTGGATGAGGAAAACACTTCGGGATCAGAGATTCGATCAGAAAATGGGAAAGATGAAAGTAGTCCCGAGAATCATAGAAGTTTTCACTAAACCGGTCATTGAAAATCCGGCAGAGGTGGAAGAATCACCTGATGAACCATCCATCGATGTCATCTACCTGGATTCCCTGTATGAGGCTCTGGTCTCACCAATAGCTGAGGGGCAAGAACTAGACAACTGGACGGCAGAGGACATCCCTGTACTCAATTTCGAGTAAAGTACCTTTGGTTATCTACACTTGATCATTTTGTCCATGGTGACAAGTGTAATACTGTAAATGGACCTTTTTCTTATGGCATAAATATTAATGAATTAATAGCGCATTTTAAATCCAATTCTTTCCTTTTGAATTTCATCCTTATAATATGTTCCATTTTTATTCATTCAGGACCATTCATCAATTAACACCTAATAATCCAATAGACTCAGAAATTCCTCTGGTTAATTTTGAAATCCCCATAACTGCCATTACTTCAAGTGATTCTGAGGAAGACCTTACAGAAGAAAGCAATGAACCCTCCCTAGTACCTTGTGGAGACAAAACGCACACCATAAATTTAGGCACAGAAGAAGTAAAAAGGGAACTTAAGGTAGTGGAGAGTGAAGAATTGGGAGATATGATCAGTCTGCTTAAAGAATTCTTCAATGTATTTTCCTGGAGCTATGATGATATGGTGGGTTTGGACCCTCAGATAGTGATACACAAAATTCCCCTAATTCCGGGGACAGTCCCGGTAAAGTAAAAGTTAAGGAGAATGAATCCCGACACACTGCTCAAAGTTTGGGATGAAGTCAAGAAATAGTATGACGCTGGGTTCCTGGAAGTGGTCAAATACCCTCAATGGGTAGCTAACGTCGTCCCGGTAATGAAGAAGGACGGGAGAGTTAGGGTGTGCGTTGACTACAGGGATCTTAATAAAGCAAGCTTGAAAGACGATTTTCCTCTCCCCCACATTGATGTGTTAGTTGACAATGCTACGGGATTAGGCAGGTGTTCATGTATTGATGGGGCATCAGGGTACAATCAGATCCCGATGGACGAGGAAGACAAGGATAAGACTGCTTTCATCACTCAATGGGGAGTGTTTTGCTATCGGGTCATGCCTTTCGGGTTGAAGAATGCTGGTGCTACCTACCAGCGCGCAATGGTCACATTATTCCACGATATGATGCATAAAGAGGTGGAAGTGTATGTGGATGATATGATCATTAAATCCAGAGGAAAAGAAAGCCACGTACAGGTGATGAGGAGGGTATTCGAGAGACTCAGAAGATATCAGCTGAAACTGAACCCTGCCAAATGCATATTCGGAGCTAGATCTGGGAAATTGTTGGGATTCATAGTAAGTGAGAAGGGAATAGAAGTAGACCCAGACAAGGTTCGGGCTATTCAAGAAATGCCATCCCCAAAAACAGAAAGGAAGGTGCACAGTTTCCTGGGAAAATTGAACTACATATCAAGATTTATTTCCAATCTCACCGCTAAAGCCGAGCCTATTTTTAAACTACTCCGAAAGAACAACACCAGCCAATGGGATTCAGTTTGCCAGGAGGCTTTTGAGAACATTAAGCAATACTTGACCAGCCCACCAGTATTGGTTCCACCAGTGGCAGGAAGGCCTCTTATCCTGTATATGGCGGTCCAACAGAACTCGATGGGGTGCGTTTTGGGACAATATGATGATACCGGCCGAAAGGAGAGGGCTATTTATTACTTGAGCAAGAAGTTCAATGATTGTGAGTCAAGGTACTCTTTCTTAGAAAAGACTTGCTGCGCATTAGCCTGGACAGCGAATTGCCTCAAGCACTACATACTGAATCACAAGACATGGCTCATCTCTAGGATGGATCCTATCAAATATGTATTCGAAAGCCCATTCGTGCCAGGTAGGATAGCCAAGTGGCAGGTCATACTCTCCCAATATGACATAGTCTATATGACCCGGAAGGTAGTGAAAGGTAGCGTGATCGCTGACCTCCTAGCAGAAAATCCTATCCAGGATTATGAAGCTCTGGATTTTGAGTTCCCTGATGAGCATATTAATGAAGTAGCTGCGAAGAAAAGGGGCCAGCCGATGTATGGGAAATGTATTTCGACGGAGCTGTCAATTTGTCCGGGAATGGAATTGGAGCTGTATTGATATCCCCAGATGGAAAGAACTTCCCGATAGCCATTAAGTTGAGATTTGACTGCACCAACAACGTCGCAGAATATGAAGCTTGTGTGAGGGGTCTACAGGCTGCAATCAAAATGAAAATCAGGAAGTTGGAGGTATATGGAGACTCAGCCCTGATTATATACCAAGTCAAGGGAGAATGGCAAACCAAGGATCCCAAGCTAATCCCATATCAGAAGTACTTACTGGAGCTGATTAAGAAATTCGAAGAGATCTCTTTCACTCACCTTAGTAGAGACAAGAATCAATTTGCTGATGCTTTAGCTACTCTAGCCGTTATGGCTCAAATCGAAGAAGGGCAGATGGCTCAGATATTGAAGATTAAGGCAAGGAATGAGCCAGCTTATTGCTTCATGATTGAGGAAGAACCCGACGGTAAACCTTGGTATCATGACATCCTGGTCTACTGCAGAACCAGAGAATTCCCCTCAGGGGCAAACCGAAACGAAAAGAGGATGCTTCGGAGATTAGCATTGGGATACTTCCCCAGTGGTGAAACCCTATACAAGAGAGGGTCCAACGGTGAACTGTTGAGATGTGTGGATGCAAAAGAGGCGAAGAAAATCCTTTTTGAGACTCATGAGGGAAATTGTGCAACCCATGCCAATGGGCACATGATGGCTAAGCAGATCATGCGACGGGGGTATTTTTGGATTACAATGGAAAAGGATTGCATCGAGTATTTCCGAAAATGCCATAAGTGTCAAATTTATGCAGATCCGATAAATGTGCCGCCTCACAAATTGTTCAACCTCGTCTCACCATGGCCTTTCGCAATGTGGGGCATCGATGTGATCGGTCCCATCAATCCCAAGGCATCCAATGGGCACAGATTCATCCTTGTGGCCATCGACTATTTCTCCAAGTGGGTCGAGGTGACATCCTATGCGCACATCACACAGAATACGTTTCTTAAATTCCTCAAAAACAATATCATTTGCCGGCATGGCCTCCCTAATGAAATCGTCACTGATAACGCTAAGAATCTGAATGGTCCAAGGATTCAGAAATTGTGTGATCAATACAAAATCCGACACCTCAATTCCTCCCCATACCGTTCCCAGATGAATGGAGCGGTGGAAGCTGCAAACAAAAACCTCAAGAGGATAATCCGGAAAATAACGGTCACGTATAGGGATTGGCATGATATGCTTCCTTACGCTCTCCACGCATACCAGACTTCTGTAAGAACCTCAACCGGGGCAACTCCATACTCACTGGTTTTCGGGATGGAAGCGGTATCACCTATTGAAGTTGAAATTCCTTCCCTAAGGATTCTGAAGGAATCAGGGATTGATGAGTCAGAATGGATCCAGTCAAGGTTGGATCAGTTAAACTTGCTAAATGAGAAAAGGTTAGCGTGACATGTCATGGGCAGTTATACCAGATGAGGATGGCTAGAGCATTTGATAAAAGCGTTCGCCCACGCGAATTCCAACCCGGGGACCTAGTTCTGAAGAAAGTGCTGCCAAATCAAAACGATCCCCGGGGAAAATGGTCACCAACCTACGAGGGACCCTATGTGGTTAAAAAGGCATTTTCTGGAGGAGCCTTGATCTTGACCCACATGGACGTTTAAGAGTTTCCGAGACCTGTAAATGCTGACACCGTCAAGAAATATTATGCCTAAAAAAAAAAAAAGAGTAGGAGCGAAAAACCGAAAGGGCGCTCCTAGCAAAATGTGTGAAAGAAGGCGAAAACCCCGAAAGGGGCGCTTTCTGTAAAATGAGTGAAGGATGAAAACCCGAAAGGGCGTCCTGAAAGAGCACGAAAAAAAACCTAGGGGTGAAAACCCAAAAGGGCATCCCGAGAACAAAAAGGGAGAAATAAGGAATGGGGGGCATGAAACCAGGATGAAGAGGAAACTGTCACAGCATGAGGCTTCAGAGAACTTGAAATAATGGCAGTTAAGGGATTTCAAAAATCAGCCACAGGGAATATGTGAGAGCTATCCTTGTACCCTTCTTTTTTGAAACTTCTTCTTTGTCTTTATTAAACCGTAATAAAATCACACTTCATTCCCCATGTTTCTATCTTTCCCTTATATTTATCTTTCTGCAATCTCGTTATTTAATGCGCTATTTAAATCAGTTAAAATTTTTGTCATAAGATTAAGATTTGACAATTGATAACCTCACGTACTTTACTATGAGATTTGCAGGGAATGACCTAAAAAAAAAAAAAAAAAAAACAAACTAGAGGTGAAAACCCGGAAGGGCACTTCTAGTCATATAGACGAAGGGGAAGTAAAAACCCGCAAGGGCGCTTTTCGGAAAAAAAAAAAAAAAACAGAAAAGGGGCATTTGAAGAGATGAGGCCATAGGCCAAGTCTTGCGACTCGTCCTCCATTCATCATCGGCCTTCGGGATTCTGTTAAGTACACTTCATTGGGGAAGAACTGCTTGTGTCCGGATTAGGCTTGCTTTGTAAGTGCAATTTAAATTTCCTGTTATCAACCTCTGGTTCCTTGATCTAAGTTGATTTTAATTTCCTGCAATTTACATTTCCTGTTATCAACCTCTGGTTCCTTGATCTAAGTTGATTTTAATTTCCAGCAATTTACATTTCTTGTTATCAACCTCTGGTTCCTTGATCTAAGTTGATTTTAATTTCCTGCAATTTAAATTTCCTGTTATCAACCTCTGGTTCCTTGATCTAAGTTGATTTTAATTTCCTGCAATTTAAATTTCCTGTTATCAACCTCTGGTTCCTTGATCTAAGTTGATTTTAATTTCCAGCAATTTAAATTTCCTGTTATCAACCTCTGGTTCCTTGATCTGAGTTGATTTTAATTCCCAGCAATTTAAATTTCCTGTTATCAACCTCTGGTTCCTTGATCTAAGTTGATTTTAATTTCCTGCAATTTAAATTTCCTGTTATCGACCTCTGGTTCCTTGATCTAAGTCGATTTTAATTTCCGGCAATTTAAATTTCCTGCCAATTTTAATTTCTAGCAATTTAAATTTCCTGTTATCAACCTCTGGTTCCTTGATCCAGGTTGATTTTAATTTAACTTATGTTGTCGATTTCTAGGTCACCAACTTAAGTCTGCTTTAGCTCCTTAACTTCGAACACCTAATCGTCCAAAATATGAGTCTGAATCTTTACATAATTCCTACACGGGAAATTTTCCCTTTAATAGAAATTATGTAAAGAGGGGCAGCTGTCGACACCATATTTTGGCCGATCCCCAAAATCAATAAAACTTTGAAACTGACCCCAGTACTAAGTCTCCTTTTGACAACTAACCTCATTTCCGATCCCTCTTTGATAGACAGTCACATTTCCGATCTCTCCTCAAAGAATTGAATCAATAGTCCTCACATCAGTCAAATCCTTACCAGTCTTTTAAATCGCTCACCGATCTCTCCGACCCGTTGTAGTATAAACGAAGTGAACTGACACTAGATCTTTTCTTACCAGTTTTATTGCCGATCTCCCTTTCAAAAGTTTAAGAGCTAAGGTTTTGGTCTGGTTTAATGAGGATTCCGATCTTAAGTGTTTAAGTCAAATTTCCAATTTTAATCAAGTCCCGTTTAGCATTTCTTCCCTACCGATCTCATGCTCATTGTGTTTTTCGATCTCTCACACTTAGGTTAATAATCATCTTTAGTTATTTCAACATACTCAGACAATCAAGTGTTTAATAATTTAGAAATTTTCCGATCATAACCATTCATAAAAAAAAAGGGCATTCCACTTCATTTCATTTCAAAAATTTGTACAAGTCATTCGGCTGGGGGATCACTCCCAGCCTGATCTACATTTTGCTTATTTTCTCTCTCACCCTCGGCCTCCTCTTCGCTTTCCTCCTCGCCTGGAGCAGTGTCGACCATCCAAGAGAAGTCCTCCACAGGTAACACTCGAGCTCGGCCAAGAGATCCTTGTGAGCGTTCACATAGGCACCTGGCTATTCTGTCACCATCTCTTCATCTTTTGCCTTAAGTTCCTCAAAGAAGATGAGCGACTGAGCAGCCGTTGGCCGGAGCGCTGGACTTCTAAGAGCATGATCCCTTTCAGCCAGAACATGAGTCTGTTCGGCCAGCTTATCCTCATAGTACTTCATGCGCCCCTCAATTTGAGAAATGTAATCCTGAGCGGATGAGAGTTGGGATCGGAGGGATGCCACCTCTTGACTCTTCTTCTTGACCTCCTTACCTAGGCGGTGCGCCTTTTCCCAGACTATGTGCTGGTTCACCAAGCACTCTACATTCAGGCTCATGGATCGGGTTAGGATGTCGTCAAGATTGTCCGGAGACAGTCTGTCCCGATCCTCCCGAAGGCAGATGGAAGACCCCAAAACTTTGGCAAAATCGGGGTTCTCCCGAATAGTCCGGTTGTTCTCCAGGGAAGCAATCAGCACTTGAGCGCCACGAGAAGGGGGCCTCGTAAGAGATCGAGAACAACCCCCTTCTGTGCTTGGAGGAATTGGAGGAGGTGGAGGCGGCTCTTCTTGTCGAGGAGGAGATCGGACAGCTTCTGCGATCAGCGGTCCCGAAGGTCGAGGCGGGTCCCCTTGTATCTCCCCAGGTTCATGGCCGGGTGTTTGAAGTAATGCCGAACGCTTCATCTCCTTTATTTTCCGGGAAATCTCTCTTTCTTTCTTCCGCTTCCTAGAACCTTCACCACCCACCATACCTGCACAAAAAAGAGGTCAGTGAGATCGCTAAGGTCCAAAGATCTGAGAAATAGAAAAATACCGATGCCAAGATCAGAGAGCGAAAGCCCGCGACTTTCGCCCGTGATCAACTCCATCGTCCAATGATGCAGCTCGGCAGTCACCGCATCTAGACAGGAGTACTTTTGAGTGGCAGCTTGATTCTTCAGTTCCATCACTATTAGGCTTTCCTCCTTGTTCAGGGTAATACGCTTCGGAATCAAGGGCCCTTGCCACCGCCACGGGGAAGTCCTCAAGGTGTCGGATTTTTGCTCCTCAGAATGAAGAAGCGGTTCTTCCAATTCTTAAGGGAGGAGGGCAGGTCGGTGAAGAGCCCACAATGAGGCTTCACCTGAAAGAACCAGTGCTCGTCGTCCTTTCGGCGAGTTAGCCTGTGCATTTCGGCGAACACCTTAGCCGTAGGTCTGATTCCCTTAGCTCGGCACAGGCCTCGGAAGGCTACCAAGATCCGCCACGAGTTAGGGTGAATTTGGGCAATGCACACTCGGTGAAATTTTAGGACCTCCTTGAAGAAGTCATCCAGAGGGAACCAAAGACCGGCCTTTAACTGTTCCTCGTATACCATCACCATGTCATTCTCTTCAAAGAAGTGATCGGCTCGGTGATCGCTGTGACACCGGATAAGTTCATATGAATCGGGCTCAATGTTGTACTCCTGGCTAAACGATTGCAGATCGGATTCTTGCAAGATCGACGGCAGCTCGTCCATAGGAAGATTCTCCCTCCCCGAAGGAGGTGCATGCCTTGATGGTGCGATCCGCCCCCGAGCTGGAACGGAGACCCTAAGAGGTTCTGGTTGTGCGCTCGGCCCGACCACCTCTTCTTCATCAAACGACCATGAAACATGGATGGAAGGTGGGCTTGCCGCTCTCTGACCTTCGGCGCCGCTCATTTTTAAGGAAAACAAAGAACTTAAAGCTAAAAGAAGGATTAAAACCCTTACCGGAGCTTGAACGGAGTCGGAAGAGCTTGAAAATCGGGAGAGTTTTGGAATCGCTTGCGAGAGACAGAAAATGGCATAAGTAAGAAACTGGCTAACCCCTACCCCTATTTATACTCGTCCGAGCATTTAATGCTCGCGATGTCCCAGGCAATGCATCGGTTAACGGGATTCGCCAGCTGTTCTGACACGTCTCTCAAATTCTATAAAGAGAACGGCTAATTAGAGATCGGCATATTAAGATAAATGTTTCCAATTGCGAATCAGTTAAGGGTTGTTCAGTTGGGAACCAGATCGGATAAACACATCAGAGATCGGAAAATAATCAATGCAATAATAATAAGATGATAATTGACTTTTATTTCCAAAAGATCGGATTACATCATTTGGGCGATCTCTAGGGATCGGAATAATAGAGATCGGAAGATGGGAGATCAGCATGAGAGATCGAAATAGGAGCGTAGGAGGGATCGGAAGGCAAAAGAAATAAGACAAATCCCAAATAACCGTCGTCAGAATCAGAGCCGAGGTAGTTAAAGCGTGGCAGACGAGATCTCCACCGTACGCCTAAGAATCGCCCGCAATGCTGACAGGTGCCAGGGTATGTCATGACAGTCCTGTACATCCCAATCTCCACCGTTGATTTCACTTGTAAGGACGAACCCGGAGCCCTTGGATCAAGAGAGGAGACGACAAGACCAGCGTCTTTCGCTCTTAGCCCTCAGATCGCTCCGGACAAGAGGATTTGAGACCGTCAGATTGAAAGAAGAAAAGGACGAATATTCTGAAGAATAATCTCAGCCGTTCATTTTGGTTCTCTTTAATTCTCAAGCATCCGATCATGTCCTTCAAAATCCAGACCCTCCATCTCCCTCAAAATAAATCCTGACCCTTCATGGGGAGCACCCGATTCTTATAAATACTTGCCTGAAAACTGTTCAAGGGGACGGAAAAATATACAGACAAGAGGCAGTAACTATAGTGGGATAACTCTGAAACTTAATTCAGTTTGTTACTCTGCTATCTTTTTTGGTGTTTTCGTAGAAAAAACTTTTGAAACTAGTTTTCTGAAGTGTTTTCTTGCAAAAGGGATTCTTGAATACTGAAACTTTTCATTTTCAGTTCGTTCATTATCCTGTGGCACTCCCACTTTCTGTCTTTGTTATCCTTTATTTCCATTATCTAAACTCCACTCAAGCTTGGTTATTTTGACCTGTTTAGATTTTAAAAAAGAACACTTCATTTCGAGGCAAACCATAGTCCTCCGGCTGCCAACCTGCAATCTTGCTACCTTTTGCGATTTTGTGTTTAGTTCAATAGACTCGACTCCCTACAGGTCAGTGTTAATATCGCCATTATATTAAGTCTAGTTCTCGTTTCACGTATTTCCTTTGTTCTTTTTCTTATGACTGTTGTTTTCTTTAAGTTCATGTCACGCTAAAAAAAAATACAAAGAAAAGATATGCTCTAGTATACCCCCGTGCTGGCTAACCCACACTTTTGTTAATCGTTGTTATTTCTGAACGCAAGTCATCTAGCCCCGAGTTACGTAGAAGCAGCTAAACAAAATGTAGGTAACTGTGTTTAAAGTGTCTCTTTGAAAAAAAAAGAGGATCTAAATAACACGTCAGGGAAATAGCAAAATTGAATCACTAGGCTGACATGGGAGGCAACCCGGCATAATGCCATAAGGTAGAATAAAAAAATCAAAACTCAGGTAAGAAAAAGGGTACAGATGGGATACTGGTAAAGTGACCTTAGGGGAGGTCAGTGAAATTCAGTCCGGTGTCCCTTATTTAGTCTCAAAGTACCAACGAGTTAAAAGAAGTCTTATTTTGACCTTTGGCACCTTTAAATACTAGAACTCTTAAACTATGACTCCTATGATATATGGCTGTGTCCAAATTTCGAAGAGGTCGGAAGAGAGCCTTTATCCGTTCCTCAAACAAAATTTTTAACAAATAATTTAAAAGAGATCGGAGGAGAGTTCTTATCCGGTTCTCAATCTAAAATTTAAAATAAATACTTAATAGAGATCGGAGGAGAGTTCTTATCCGGTCTCAACTCAAAATTTTAATAAATATTAAATAGAGATCGGAGGAGAGTTCTTATCCGGTCTCAATTTAAAATTTTAATAAATATTAAATAGAGATCGGAGGAGAGTTCTTATCCGGTCTCAACTCAAAATTTTAATAAATATTAAATAGAGATCGGAGGAGAGTTCTTATCCGGTCTCAATTTAAAATTTTAATAAATATTAAATAGAGATCAGAGGAGAGTTCTTATCCGGTCTCAACTCAAAATTTTAATAAATATTAAAGAGATCGGAAGAGAGTTCTTATCCGGTCTCAATTCAGAATTTTAGTAAAGAGTTCGGAGAAGAGTTCTTATCCAATTCTTAAATTAAATTTTAATAAAATATTCCTTTCAAATAAAATTAACATACAACAGTAACTCACTAAGGTTGTCTCATTTACTCATGTATCTGGGTGATCCAAATTTAGTGAAAAATCAAACGTTCCTTTAGTCAAAAGGATTAACATGTCCATTCAAGTCCTCCTAACTAATGCAAAATCAAATCTACTTGCCCTTATTAAGGGACGAGGTGGGGTGCAAACACCTTCCCCACCCGTTTACGGACCCCGAACCTAGAATCTCTGCCTAGAAGTGGTTTCATTTCAATTTATCTTCATAAATGGTTTTCTTTAATTTTCCTTAAAATTAAAGTGGCGACTCCTCATTCTTTCCCACTTCGGTGAGGGTTCATTCAGGCGACCGCAAAACCCCCTTGCAACAGACGTATTGGTCTTTTTCTTTGTTTGTATTGAGTCAAATTTATTAAATGATTGTAATAAAATTGTCAGGTGAGCTGGGACAGCCTTCTTCCTCCGCCCAGCCGCCTCAGTGACCATCGTCAAGTCTGTGAGTAAAATATTAATTTTAATTGTAATTTCACTATTATTATATGTTCAAGCATGCCCATGCATCACTTATATGCATATATTTATGTAGTTAAACTCTAGGCACTATTTATGTTGCATTGATAACTGTTAAAGTGCCATGGATGTTGTTGTGGTAATTTGGAGCAGTGTGCGTGCGTTGGCGTGCGTGTGATGTGGGGTGGACTATGGATAGGACGGGTAGTCACGGCTTGAGTTCTTCGCTGGGACCCGATCCTTCGAGGGGTAGTCACGGCTTGAGTTCTTCGCTGGGACCCTCGATTTGGTTTATTAAGCGAAAGTCCGGCTTGAGCTCTTCACGGCACTGAGTTGGATTTAAGAGAGTCAGATAGGGGATCAGCTCCCATATATTATGACTGATACTACAGGGTGTGTGAGTGCTCCAAATTACCTTTTTGATGTTATGATGTGAAAATGTTGTTGATGTTGCATTTCACTCTACAGGGTGCATTAGTTTTAGATAGTTATAGAGATTATGGTTAAAATTGATATTTTACTCTCTGAGTCGAACGCTCACTCCTGTTCAATATTTTTCGTGCCACAGAGGATATTTTTAGGTTAACCTGCTTTCTTCCCTCGCAGGTGGTTTATCAATGTTTGTGTAATTTTATTAACTCCTAGAATTTCCGCATGTGTTAGAAGTATTTATTTGATTTTGGTCTGTAATATTATTATCATGTTGGACCTGTAAACATATAATGATATGTATGTTTGATGGACTGGATGAGGGAGCTGAGCTCCCATATGTTTTTATGATGACATGAGTATGTGGAGGGTGAGCTGAGCTCCCCAATTGAGTATTTACTGTGTTTACAGGTCGGGTGAGTCAAAAACTCCCCGTTGGTAGGTCCATTTTATGGCTGGACTCTGTCCGGTTGATTTCTTGATATTGGGCCCAGATGGGCCTTAGAGTTGGGTTAAGTGAATAGTTAGGCTTACTACGGGCCTCGAGGGCTTTAGGCTGGCCCAAGTCCTAGTGCCGGTCCGGCCCATAGGTTGGGTCGTGACATTTTCAGTTTTGATGAATTTTTTAATTTAAATTTGATTTTCAAGTTATTTAGTATGATTTTGACATTGGTTTGAACTTAATAACCATTAATCAATGAAATTAAATAATTTTATATATATAAAATTACATATAATTCAAAAATTCTTTATAAAAATAAATCAATTTAAAAATAAAAAATAATTCGGTTCGGTTCGGTTCGATTTAGTTTAACTGATTTTTTCTCTCTAAAATCAAATCAAACTGAAATAACCGAAAATTTTAAAATGTAAAATCAAACAAAACTGAATTATCTTAAAGATTGAACTGAATTAACGAATTAAAGTGATTTAATTCAATTTATTATATCCAAACCAAATAGTGTTCACCCTTTTTCCCCTTACAAGGGAAAACCTCTTAAACAAATCATTTAGAGATCGTCTCTTTTGAACGTGGTCTCAGGAACATTGTAAAACCCCTCTAGAAAAGATTCAAGTATGGTTTAAACATAGTTTTCGCTTGGTAAATTTTTCCTTTGTTTAATGGAAATCCTATTTCACTTGAGCCATTCAGGAATCTGATTTTCATAAACACTAGCTGATAATCCACACGATGCAGTGGGATTTTTTTAATACATTATTGAAGTTGTTGTGATGATAATGGAAGATTGAACTTCAATAATTGGAGCTACTTACGTATGAATTTAAATATTGAACCTCAACAATAAAAAATCATCACCAATGTGAGATTATTGAAGTTCTATATTCATCAGAAACAAAGAAAAGCCAAAAGAACTTTACAATTGAACATATCTAATTCTTTTATTTTCTATTAAATAATCTCATTAGCTATATACAATTAAATTCATTCAATATGGATATAAAATGCCCATATACGAAAAGTAATATTGCACTAACATTCAAAAAGAAATTATTGTCAAAATGTTGCAAGCTAAGAGCAAAGGTAAGTAAGTGGAATTCTACTATAAAAGACACAAAAGCATGTTGTACCGTCCCATGTTGAGTAGATCATCATGGAATTTTAAATTGGCAAATGGTAATATACAAGACACGACATAAGAGGACTTTGATTTGGGCTTCACAGCCATAACATTTATGTTGGAGTTTATCGACCAATATGTCTAATGTAGATCGAGATGCACTGTGATATCAGCATGTGAACAATAGTTTAAAAGAGAAAATAAAAAAGTAACTCACATGTGTTATGATGCTCCATTGCTAATAGTGAAGAGGAAAAATAACCTCTTTTTTTCATGCCAAAGAGCTCGCCTTTCTTGATTTCTTCCCTTTTCTATCTTTTCTACAATTAACTTCATCATTTATCTACCATTTTACCCAACTTGGTTTGGTTTTAAGTAGCAAACCTGTGTAATTTGGACTTCAAGAGGTTTTTTTTTTTTGTTAAATCTTATTTTATAACATTTTGATCAACACAAATTCTGCATGGGATAGGATTTTTTTTCTTATTTACAAGATAGAATAATAACTTTAAAAATCATCACCAACCATGTACCAAACATTGCGTCTCTGACAAGTCTTTGGATCATAAGGAATGATCTCTTCTTTCTTCGGTGAATATTTATCTTCTTTCTTCTCTTCCTTAAGGGGCCCTATGCTCACAATTGTTACAGATTTTCAAAATTTCATGACCTTGTTAATGATCTTCACTGTGTCAACTTCACCAATCATTGTCACTATATTCAAGGACAATAAAAGTCATCCCTTCAATTGTTGCAATTAACTTCATCACCTTCTGCCTACATTTTAAACAGAGCAGCTCCACTAACACTATATTTTTCCTTCTTCCACCTGTTTTTGGTAAAAACTTCAAAAAAAGATCCCAAAATGTTTTATTTTTATACACATAGAGATGACTTCGATGACTGGCACCTTGTTACTTGTTGTAAATTGTTACATATATAAAATAATTCTTAATATATCATAATAAATCATAAACACAATGTGAATTATAAATATAAGATTTAACTATCGCTCTAATAATAGATCTTGAATAAATAAATTCTCACAGATCTGAAAAGTATACCTGATGTGAAGTTTAATTGAGCCAGGATAATAATTAAAAGAGACCCTTTGATTCAATAAACTGATTTCTCTCTCTTGACCCTTCTTGATTCAAATACAAAACTTTAGTGATGGAAGACTTTCTTGAGATAACTCTAATTTCTCTAAATTTATGAAAGAGAATGTGTGTGTTATGGGTAGAAAGAGGAATAGCTTATATATATATATATATATATCTTTAAAATTTAATTTGATATGTCTATTAAGTATCCTTATACAATTAGAATTAAGATTTGTTTTAATTAAAGTAAATATCAATTAATATCGAGCCACATTAAAGGAATTGATTTTGGCCCATAGAATAATTAATATTACCAACCAAAATTTTACATTCTCCCACTTGGTATGATAATCAAGTGATATAAACTTTAATATTATAAATATTAAGAGCGCATAAAATAGACAAATCTTTTCTGTAATGTACCTCATACTTATTGTAACATCCTCACTGTAGGCAGTTATGTACGTTCTACTATTTCGATGACTAAAGTCTATTCGGACAGCTAGAATAACTGGAACCACACTTAAATTAGAGTGAGGAGTTATAAATTGGTTAAGTAAAGTTGAAGAAAAATAAAAGAAGTAGAATGTAAGTCGGTTAAGTGAGTCTAAGTCCACAACGATGGGTGACCAAACCAGGAAGTAATTGTGAGTTCAGTTGCTATCCCAAATTCATGAGGAACCATGTGAGACTTTTATTTAGGACTTAATTGAGGGATTAATGGAAATAAATACGTTCAAGACTTGAAAGGAAACCAATGCCAAAAACCTAATCGGTAAAGATGGACTATAACCCTATAAAGGGCATTTTGTTCATTTCACCTGAAGAGCTGATTTTTAACTGTTACATGAATTAAGTGAAATTAAAGAATTGAAGTGGACTTTAATTAATTGAAAAGGAGTATGAAAAATAAAGAGAATGAAATATGTGATGGAAGAATTGAAATTTCAATTATAATTATGATTATATATATAATTATTTAGGAAATTAATTACCTAATAAGACAAAAAAGGTTATTTAAGATTAAATTTAAATAAATATCATGAAAAATAACAAAAGAAATCAGAATTTTTTTTCCTTCATCTTCTTCTTTTCTCGTGAGACACACTCTCTTTCTTCATTTCTCTCAACATTTCCACCATTAAAGCTTAACCAAGCTTTCCAAATCCTAAATTCTTCTTTAATTTCTTTAGGAAATCAATAGAAGACACCAAATTGAACCTTGAATTGAAGAAAGCTCACAAGAAACTCAAGGAATTTGAAAGATTGGGTGAATAAAAATTCTGCCCAAACTGAGGTAAGCTATGTTTAAGCTTTATTAGTTATGGAATTAAGGATATTCAAGTTTAATTGTGGAATTGTCTATAAAAAAATTGATTGAAATCTTTGGTATGATAAAGAAGGGAATTTCAGCCAAGGGTGGATTCAAGTTGGAAAGTCAAGCTTGGTTGGATTGGGAGGTTGATTTGAGTTGGTTAAAGCTTAAGCATAAAGGTTAGTGCTATGATTTTTAATGAATTTCTAAGTTATAGTAATTTGAAATTAAGGTTTCATGAAATTAGGGTTTTCAATTCTTATGCCCTATTTGATGTATTTATGCCTAAATTAAGACCATTTGGTGTGCTATTGTTATGAAACGTTGATGAAATGCCAAAACAAATGAGTGAATGTAGAGTGGTGGATTCAAACTGCTCCTGGACAGCCTGAGTCCAGTGAGTTCAAATGCTCATAACTTAAGCTAGACAACTCCAATTGATGAGAAACGAAGCCAAATTAAAGATAAGACAAAATACTAAATTTTTCATGAAGAACACTTGACCTGAAACTGACTAAAAGTCACTTGAATTCTGAGTTGAATTCGGAAATGAAAATTTGGAATCCTAAAAAATGACCAAATGAATAGTACACACTAAAATTAGTATAACTTACACTAGGAAACTTCAAATAAAGTGATTTTTGTTTTGTTGGAAAGCTAAGGCATAAAAGAACAACCTTCATGAAAAACAAACTACCCAATTCTAATTGTAAATTGGTCAAATTTTTAGAGTAAATCTATATTACTGAAACTGAAATTTCCTGTGATTCCAGCAAAATGCCCTGTGACCCCCGTGTAGTAAATAGGGCATAACTTTCATTGTATAAATCTAATTGAAGTGATTCAAAGTGTTCTGGAAACCTAAGATATAGGCCTATGACTTTGTTTTGGGGACCTTGCCTAAATTCTGGGTGTAGAATGATAAAATGTTGAATGAAAAATTGAGGTGAAAACCTAAAAACTTAGAAATCACAAGATACTGCATCCGCGAACCAGGGTTGATCTTTTAGCCATAACTCACTTTACAAAACCCCAAATTGAGTGATTCTTGAACCTGTGTAATTCTAAGACATAGGAGAACAATTTATATGAGAACACAAAGTTAAATTATGACTGCAACCTATCCAAAATAGCTTGACAAAATGGGTCCATAATCTGCCTGAATTCTGAAATGCCCTGAAAACTGGAAAATTGATCATTAGACCAGTTTTGGTAAAGTGGCTATAACTTAAGCTACACAAGTGTAAATTGAGTGATTCCAAAGCCAAAATAAACCTAAAACATAAATCTACAAATCTCATGAAGAGCGTATGGCCTAATTTTTGCTATACCTTGGTCAAAAGTGTTAAAAGAAGTTAAGGCAATAACTCTGAAAATTATGAAATGTTAACATAATGATTCAAAATATGAATGGTAATGAATGCCAATGGCGTGAAAATCATGTATGACATGTGAAATGGTATTTTGGAACTTATGCTCCCATGATGAATGAATGATGAAATAATGAGAATGTTGACTTGCAAATAATGCTAAATTAGCTTGAGTATACCTAGACAGTAGTGTAAGGGTTGGATAGATTGGCATGCCAAGAAGGGATGAGATTTAACAGTACTGCATTTGGCTTTAATGCCTAGATACCATTGGCAGGCACCGATGTGTTCGATATGGTTATCCCATGTTTATGATTTCTTTGAATAATCATTGGCAGGCACTGATGTGTCCGACGGCATGACGACCCGAGGCATCGATGTGTCCAGTGCTGGTAAAACCCGTATATCCAATCCAGTCAATCCTGCAAAAGGTTATTTGGGCACTGAATTGAAATAAGAAAGTTAAATATCAAGATAAAGAAAAAGAAAGATCCTAAAGAAATAAATACTTCCAAAGATTACAAAAATATGTAAAAACAAGAGATCAAGAAAAATATGGTGAAAAGTCTTAAAATTCATTATGTGATTAAACTACAAAGTGACAACCAAAAATTTGATATCACTGTCTTTATTTCCTTTAAAATGATTCATGATTAATTAAATATGCATTTTCTTTATATTTCTTCAAGTATGAAATTATTACCTTTATTTGTATATTGTACTTTCATTCTATTAGTACACCACTAAGCAGAAATGCTTAGCACGATGGTTTTTCCTTACGCAGGTTCAAGTGATGAAGTCTAATAGACTCTGTGACATGAAGATTTGAGTTTATCTGCAGTAGGAGCCAGTGTCACCTCCATCTTTCATTTGATATATATATTATTCGCCCACAATTATGCATGACTGTATGTTATAATTAAACACAAGTTGTAAATTAAATTTTGAGTTGTATAAAATTATGTACATTAAGTACATCTTGTAAATAATGAAATGAAAGAAATTCACGAATAGAAATGGTTATGTGAATGATTATGAATTATGATTTGTGATATTAAATGGTTATTAAAATTGAGATTTTCTTATTGAGATATTCAAACAGGTTAATTATTTAACAGGTCAAATGTTAATAATATGGGGAAACTCTTGCATTTTTTTCGTTAAAAATTACTTTGATTAAACTATTGTAGAATGGAATCAAGAAATAAATTTTAAAAGATAAGATTAGGTGCTTTGGCATAGAATGTGGCATTCATTTGTTTGGCTACACTGTAGACCGGATAAGGGAGTATTACATTTACCTTTCTATAATAAATTAAAAAGTGTGAGTTACGACAGTTGTACATTGTTTAATCATATACTCCCTTCCATATACCACAACACTAGCAACTTACTATAGTGGGTTCATAATAGATATATGTATATCACATCATGGTCTAAAATAATGTCTTGAAAAGACTTTTTCTGTTATCATTCTCTTAAAATATTATGTGAACACAATAATGAGAAATAGGAAACACTTTAATGTATGTCAGAAACACATCAATAAGCTCAGATTGTCAAATCTAATACATTATACATTAATACAACTAAGACCCATTATAAGAAAATATTTTTTAAATGTTTTAGGTTATGAACCCTTAATTAAAGGATCTACTATCAAGAGATCAATACTATTATGCTTAATAATCACTATTCATTTATGAATTTCCTCCTTAACGATAAAACACTTTAATTCCATATGTTTTGTACCTTTGGAAAATTTGTCATTTATGGAGAAAAAACTATTACAGAATTATCACACTGAATTCTTAGCGGTTTGCTAATGGTATTGACTAACCCCAGTCCTAAGATAAAATTTTGCATCCATAATTCATGAAATGTATCTTCAAAACATGCCATAAATTCTACTTCCATAATGGATGAAGTAATGATAAAATATGTTTGACACTTGCCCACGATATTCTTCCTCCAACTAATAGCAATAAGTAGCCAAAATAGACTTTTATTGTCAACACATCCAGCTAAATCTAAATATGAGTATCTAATGATTTTCAAAAGATTAGATCTCCTTTACATGAGTATGTGTTCTTTAATTTTTTTAGCTACCATAAAAGCTTTCTTTGCAACTTTCCATCAATTCCAAGATAAGGAATTGTGCAGGTATATGCATACATCAAATTGCCTACAACTAAAGCATAAGGAATTGATTCCATTTCTTTACATTTCATATCATTCTTTGGACATTGGTTGAGACTAAATTTGCCCCCTTTTTGCATGGGAATAATTCATACTGAACATTTATGCATATTAAATCTCTGTAGAATTCTATCAATATAGGCTTTCTGAAACAATCCTAACAGTTCTTGTGATATATCATGTAAAATTTCTAGTCCAATCATAAAGGATGTCTTTCCTATATCTTTCATTTTAAAATTCTTTGAGAGAAAATCTTTAGTCTCACATAATATGCCCAAATCATTTGCAGTAAGTAAGATATCATCAACATACAGAATTAAGAAAGTAAATATATTCCCACTGATCTTAAGATATATACATCAATCAATGACTTTCTCTTTAAATTGAAAAACTTTATGGTATCATTGAACTTAATATACCATTGGTGGGAAGCTTGCTTAAGTCTGTATATTGATTTCTTAAGTTTACACACCATATGGCCTTTTTCTTCAACTGAGGAAACCTTCAAGTTGGTCTATATAAACTTTCTCTTTAAGTTCTACAGTCTTTCTTTGAGACTAGTGAGAAAGTCTTTTTATAGCCAACACTATCTTTATGAGTATAATCATTAGTTACAAGTCTTAATTTATATCGTTCGATATTGCCATTCAAGTCCATTTACACTTAACTCGTTTAGACACTTTAGGCAATTCAACGAGATCTCATAATTTAATTTGTTCCATGGATTTTAACTCATCTTTCATGGCATCTAACCACTTATCAGAGTAAGTACTTTCCTATGGCTTATGAAAATAAAACTAAATATTTATTGATTCCTTATATTAAAATCTAACTTTTTTAAGTAAACCACATAATTATCAGCAATTGCTAATCTCTTTTCTCTTTGAGATATTCTTAATGGCTTTTTTTTTGTGATTCATCTTTGTTAGTTACTTCGTGGGTTAGCTTTTTAAGGGTGTGTTTCATCATCGTGTTTTGTGGATTTTTAGAACATTCAACAACTGCTAGAACAACATATGGAGTAGGGGTAGATATAGATATATTAATAGGCACAAGAAAATTAACTTTAATTTGTTGCATATCCACATCTTGTTTTGCAACACTCCCACTAACTTCATCATTCTTTAAGGAATATCGCATTACCAATTTCCATAATTCTTGGACTATTGTTTAGAACACAAAACCTATACCCTTTAAATTTCTATGGATGACCAGTAAAGTATCCACTTATTATTCTAGAATTTAATATATTTTCATGTGGATTATAAATTCTTGCTTCCGCTCAACAACGTAAACATACAAGTGCCTTAAGCTAGGTTTCTTTCTAGTCCCAATTCAAAAGGTGTTTTTGAGCCTACCTTACTAGGAACCCTATTTAATGAGTATATAGTGGTTTTAAGTGCATATATCCACAATGATATAGGTAAAGAAGAGTTACTTATTATACTCTTAACTATATCCATTAAAGTCTTATTTTGCCTTTCAGCCACCTCATTTTATTGAGGAGTACTTAGCATAATATACTGTACACATATATCATGACTTTCTAAGAACTTTACAAATAGACCATGGTATATTGTCCCAATTTATTATGTTTTCCATAGTATTCACCATCTCTATCTAACCTTATTATTTTCACATTTCTATTTAATTACCTTTCAATCTCAACTTCTAGTATATCTATTGATTGAGATTTTTTCATTAAATATATCTATAATGTGAAAATTCATCAATAAATGTGATAAAATATTTTTCTCCACTAAAAGATGGAGCATCAAAAGGCCCTTATATATTCGTGTGTATTATTTCAAGAAGTTGACTACTTGTTGTGGCTCCTTTCTTTTTGTGTTTAGTTTGCTTTCCCTTAATGCAATCCACACACACATTAAGGTTAGTAAAATATAAACCCTATAGAATCACATTCTTTACCAATCTCTCTAATCTTTTTTTTGGATATGTGACCCAAATGCTTATGCCATAAAAAAACAAAACTCTCATTCAATCTACTATGCTTAATTCTAATATTGCTATAAGTGACAAGCAAGGATTCAATAAAATTATTATCAAGTTTCAGTATATATAAATTATCAATAAGAATTCTAGAAACAATAATGGAATTATCATTATTATAAAATAAATTGAAACATCCATATCAAAACTTAACATTGAACCCAAACTCATCAAGTTTTGAAACAAAAATAACATTCTTAGAAATTGAAGGCACATAGAGGGTTTGTAATAGGTTTAGTTGATAGCCATTATCTAAGACCAAACAGTATGTCTCTATGCCTTCAATTGGAGCCTTCATATGGTTCTCCATAAATAGGAAGTTTTAGTTGGGTTTTCAATTTAAACGTAAGGAATCCTTTCATTACATTGGATATATAAATAGCAGCACCAAAATCAAGCCACCTAGTATTATTAGGAACTTTGAATAAGTTTGATTTGAAACATACACAAGCAAAAATATTACCTTTCTTTTCAAATCAAGCTATATCTTTTAGGCAATCTTTCTGATAGTGTCCCACTTTCATACAGAAATGACATTTATCTACCATTTGTTCCTTTTCCTCAACTTGAGTAACATTTGAAGATCCTTTCTTTTTCTTCTTAAACTTCTAGGCTTTAATTTTAAGTCTTTTATTAGCTTCTTGACCCATAATGATGACGGAATGAGTCCCTTAATTCTTCAGTCTTGTTTCCTCCTAAACTAGCTTATTGGCCAATTCATTACTATTCCACTTATCTTTAACAGTGTTGCAATTAATTTGAAATGACCCATATTTAGGAGGTAATGAGTTCAAAATGAACTACATTAAGAAGGAATCATCAATCGTCATCCTTAAGGTTTCTAGTTTTGCTGCAACATCACTCGTTCCAATAATATGCTCTTGCATACTCTTTGACCAATTATACTTCATGGTCATGAGTTATGCCATTAGAGTACTAGTGAGTGATTTAACTTTAGAATAGAATACATCTTTCATAAGTTTAAGGTATTCTTTTATATTTTCAATCTGTGAAATTGTAGTCCTAATATTATTGGCAATAGTCATTCATAAAAAACATAAAGCTTAATTTGTTTAATTATCCCCATTACTTATGGTATAACTTCTCTTCCTCACTACTTGTATCCATAATAGCAACCATTTAGTCTTTTAATAATGCCAATTCAAGGTCCAAAACATCTAAATGGAACTTGATTTGCTCACACTATTCAAAGAAGTTCAACCCAGTAAAACAATAATAGATTAAGCTTGCGAATGAAGAGAAACAGCTGCAATATGATATTTATATACTCAAAATAGATACAGATAACTTTAACAATTAGAGTATATTACAGTTCTCCTTTCAGTAGATACTATAATATACTATTGTAAATTAAATACCTTTAAACTTGATTGGATAATAATTAACTTAAATCAAATATACATGTTGTCTTTGGATATCTAATATATATTTGATAAAATATTATTATTCCCATAATTCTCACTATTAATAGAATAATTGATTTACCTTTGGGTAAAATCCTTAAGTTCATTAATCCATTTTTCATCATAAGCATCTATTAGTATGAATAGTTGATAATTTTTATATGCATGTAAACATCATTTATAATTAGGCCACTTTGGTGACTAACAACTATTAATTTTATTTTATTTTAGTTTAGTCACCTTGGTGACTGATAAACTAAAATAAATATCATAAGGTATGCATATAAATTATGTGTCTTAATAAACTTAATATTTGTTTACTCATTCGGTTTATTTACAAATCTTAATTAGATTGGGTAGAAAATATAATTTTTTTCTTTTACTTTCCTTGCTTTCGGGAGAACATATTCCCAAAAAATATTTTTTCCAACACATTTTCTTCATCGTGTTGAACTTTCATGACCTAATTAAATTTTGGGCCAAAACTTTAATTTATTAATTAATTAATTAATTTTAAATATCTTTCATCACAAACACGTTTTCACATAATTTAAAATTCATGGCTAAAACAAATAAGCCACTTTGATATATTTATTTTTTATTTTGTTTCTTTTAATTTCTTTCTTTTGAGAGAACTTGATCCCAAACTTAGATTTCTGTATAACACGATTTTTTATCGTGTTAATAATCCTCATGCCTAGAACTTAATTCGGTTAAATTATTATTATTATTATTATTCATTAAATTTTCGCGATCTACACTTTAATTTTACCTAGATCTAACAACAAGCAAGATCATCAATATCATGTTCATCATCATAAATTCAACGGAAAAATTTAATTATTCAAAACCTAGGGCTCTGATACTATATGTAAATTAATACTTAATATATCATAATAAATCATAAACATAATGTGAATCATAAATATAAGATTCAACTATCACCTTAATAATGGATCTTGAACAAATAAATTCTCAAAAATTTGGAAAGCACTCCTAATAAGGAGTTTAATTAAGCCACGGTAATAATTAAGAGAGATCATTTGATTCAATAAACTGATTTCTCCCTCTTGACCCTCATTAATTAACACGCAAAATTTTAGCGATGAAAAACTTTCTCAAAATGATCCTAATATCTCTGACTTTATGAAAAAGGATCTGTGTGGCCTTATGGGTAGAGAGAAGACCAGTCTATATATATCTTTAAGATTTAATTTGGTACGTCCATCAAGTATCCTTATATAATTAGAATTATAATTTATTTTAATTAAAGTAAATATCAATTAATATCGAGCCACATTAAAAGAATTGATTTTGACCTATACAATAATTAATAATACGACCAAAATTTTACAACATATTATTACATCTATAAAATATGATGTTATTAGAATACTGTTAATCGATGGATGAAATACATATGAAGTGAATAATTGAATTCATATAAATAAATAAATAAATTATTTCCTTTAGCTATTAATTACGTCAATATATTGCATGCTTCTCGTAATGTTTTCTTTCTTTACTACTATGACATACTTCCTATGGCTTAGTTGCCATGACACTGAAGAATAAACCTGAGATGGCGGCCCAAGATGTGTAAGGAGGAGCTATATCATACATGTAAGCATTATTAATTTATATGTACATATGGCTTTTCTATGACACCCCTCACCCGACTACAGTGTAGCCGAGCGAAGTGTGCTACATTCGGTGCCGGATCACCCTATCTTGTCTTACTTTATTATTTTAATAATTTGATCTCGTTATATTTTAATATCAATTATTTTTAGAGAGAGAAACCAGCGGAGTTTTCCCTATTTTATTATCAGTTGACGTATTTCACTATTCACCTGCTTGAAATTTTCAATAATATTTTACAATAAAAATCTCATCAATTATTCTCATAACCATCTCATAATTCATATCTCATTCATATATCTCAATTTCATATTTATTTCCATTCATGCACAATTTATATATATAAATTCTCAAGTTTCATTAATTTACAAGATTTACAGATTGATTCCATAAATTCATAATTTACATGATCAACAAATTAATTACAGTTCCATAATCTATATTTCAACATACAATTCATAGTTTACATTACAAATAATAACTAATTATAATGTACAAAATACATAATATGATCTACATGGGCCCTATTTACATGCATTGTTGAGGAGGTGACAACCTTGAACACTCTGCAGATCAGACTCCAAAATCTCTGTTTAGTATTCGCTGGGCTTTAACTTCAGTACCTGCACGAGGAAACAAATCCATCGCGCTAAGCATTGCTGCTTAGTGGTGTAATAATATAACAAGAAATAAAGTATACAAATAAAAATAATTAGAGCATATTTTCTATACTCAAGAATTTTACTGGGTTCATATGAAATTTGCCATACAGTATATTTTTCATCATTTATGTTGCTCTCTAGAATCTCTTCTGTCATAAGTTTACAATAATCATTTATATAATGTACAAATAAATCTAAATATTTAGTTTATGTTTATATTATTATGGATGATGCATTTCTAATAATTATTTACGTTATGCTTATTTTACTAGTCTTTCATTTACTCTCTTAATATTTTCTATGTGTTGTCAATCATTTCGTAATAATTAAATTCTTAATACTAGTTTAATACCTTTCGGATGTTTCTTACTGATTTATTTAGTTTCTAATATTTTTAACTTATTTCAATAAATTTTTACTTGAGTAACCTATGACAGTGACTAAATCGGATAAGTGCGTTGTACTGGACACCGTGGTGCCTTGGGCCGTCATACCATGGGACGCAGAACGTCAACCACGTGTGCAGTCAGTATGGCTAAAAAGCCATGATAATACATAATCGGGCATAAAAGCCATGAGTGCGGGCATAAAGCCATGAATACGGGCATAAAGCCATGAATACAGGCATAAAGCATTTCGCAGTACTACTAAAACAATACCCTATTGGCATGCCAATCTATCCAATCTGACATACGTGTCTAGGCAATACATGGGCACATAGTACCATTAGGAGTCTATATGTTTCATCATTTCATTATATTTTTCATTTATGTTTTTATAGCATTCTAATTTTGTTTATAGTGGAAGCATAATTTCCAAATTCACATTTCTAGATAATTTATACATTCATCATAATATTCATACTAATTTCAATTCACATTCATTTGATTTCACGTACCATTTACATTCAAACATCTTTCCTTTCTCTCTTGATGGGAACCTAAATCCCAAATGACACTTTTGTCTCATTTATACATTCAACAATCTATTCATGTAAAGTACATTTCATATTCAAGTGGTATCACTTATATTTTATTAGACCTACTAGTAATGGGAATATAAATCTTAACTATATACTCACATAACTTAAATGTTCATTAAGTCATTTAGGTAAATTACTATTTCTATTTCAAGTAATCCATGAACATTTCATGGATTCCAAATTTCATACCTTTATTTTCTCTACTAATTTAGTTCTTACACTTTGTGTCTTTGTATTACTATTCACATTACTATTCACTCAAATTGTTGACTTTTTAATACATAATAAATTTATTGAACCTAAGTTCACCAAGATACCACATTTTGCATTTTATTTTTGTTGGTATTAATTTCCAATACCATTTCAAAGCTTATTTTATGTTATTCAAAATTTTCAAATTTCATACCCTAAGTTTACTATTCCATTGGTCATTGTTATAGTGGAAATTTGGCAAAATTTTCTTCTTTAAAGTTGTTCCTTTATGTGTCTTCTTTAATTTCCTTCTTTAATCACTCCAATTGGAGTTTTGTAGCTCAAGTTATAGTCATTTTACCCTAACTGGCCGGATTGATCTGTACCCAGAATTTCTGGGCAATTTGGTTCTGCTAGATTTGGTGACCTAAGTTTGGTTAGCAATTTTACTAGGTTATGGTCAGAATTTAGATTTGTGTTCCTCATGAAAGTTGTAGGGCTATGTCTCAGCTTTCTGCTGGTAAAATTTCAGATCAATTAAACTTTTCTACGCTAAGTTATGACTATTTGAACAAATACTATTCATTTAGTCATTTTCTAGGGACAGCATGTTGATCACCCGAATTAGGGTAATTTTTAGGTCAACTTAGTTTGGTTTTCTGGGCAGGATTTCTTCACTATAGTTGTGCCATTATGTTTCTAGTTTCATGTCCAATTTGGCCTTGCATCAATTGAACCTATACAACTCTAGTTATAGCTGCCCAAACCTGCTGGACTCACACCCAGTCCTGCAGGTCACCAAGGGCAGCATGCCTAAGCTCAACTCCATTATCTTTACTCACTTTAATTCCTCCTCACACACATTCAAATGGTTACCAATTGACCATTAGAACTTTCAATACCAACACATAAGCAAACCCTAGGTTTGCTCCAAACCCTAACTCCAAAATTCCAATTTACTCAAACATCATGCTATCAAATGTTCTAATCATCAATTTCATGTTCAATTGCATCAATTCACAACTATAATTCACTTGAATCATTGAAACTCTAAAGTACCCTAGGCTGCCAAAATTGAAGATTTTTCATACTTACATAATTTATTTTCTTTCTTCCAAAACTAACACTCAATTCATAATCTACACAAGGTAAACTCATGGATTTATGGAAGAAGTAGCACTAAGCTTGACTTAGCCAATTCCCAAAGCTTGAAAACTCCAATTTTTCTCTTCCTTTTTGCTGTCCAAGTCTTGCTCTAGGTGTAAGGGTAAATATTTGTGAAGGGAAGCTAGGGTTTTGGGGTGATTTGGGTGGGTTAGCTCAAGCTTGATCAAGCTTCCATGGAGTTTTCTTTCCTCTCTCTCTTTCTCTCTCTCTCTCTCTCTCTCTCTCTCTCTCTACGTTTTTGGCTGCCCAAAGGTTGAAAATATAGATTGTTTGTCAATTTTTGTCTAATTTATCTCCTTTTAATTGGCTTATTGAGTTGTGATTGGTGGAGACCTAACTAATGACATCATGTGATGTCATATTTTCTATTTTCTTTTATTTTCTTTTCTTTTCTTTACTACCCATTTTTAATTCAATTTTCAGCAATATTTATTCATATTTTAGATCATAATAATTATTTACTTAACTGGACAAGTCGGTCAAAAATCATCTCCGAAGACGAAATGACCAAAATGCCCTCCGTTTGGCTTATTGAGCCAAAATCGTCTGTACCGATCGAAAAATTTTTCTAAACCTTTTCTTGGCATTCTAATGCCATAGAAACCTCAATGACTCTTCTCTGGAGTTCCAAAAATTATTTCATGAATTTTCTCCCAGGTTTAGGGCTTCCCACTGAGTTACCCATCGCTAGGGCACCGATTTATTTAACTTGGTTGTATTTTATTTCTAAAAATTTTTCTTGATTTTTCTTACCATTATTTGAGTTATTTATGATTCCTCACTCTAGTCTAAATATTTTTCCAGACGTTCTAGCTGTTCAGACCGACACCGATCACCGAAACAGTAGAATGTACGGAATGGCTACAGTGAGGGTGTTACATTTTCTATGTTTGATGATGAACCAATTACATCCAAGAATTTCTAAAAGATTTGATTGTATAGATTGTTTTAGTATAATTAGATCACCATTTATATTTATTGTGATATAGAATAAAACATGTGAGAAAGACAAGAGTTCTTGTTCTTTTTCCCTTTCTTTTTTTTTTTCAGGTGAGATTAAGAGGTTTTCTTTTTCTTTTTTTATAATAATTTTTTTTTAAATGAGCTATCATGTTTGTCTAGCCTTCATTGTCAAAGAAATGGCAAGATTAAAGTACTCACAGCACATCCTTTTCAAGCCTACTAAATTATCATCCATGATATTGACAGCATCTCCAAAATGGGTTCACCCACAGCTCTTATTTCATTGGCAATTATAGCTATCTTTACTTTCTTGTGAAGCCCATTTTGAGAGCTTCCAGCCTCTATCACATTCTTTATCTCCTTTTCATAGTATGGCAGATGAGAAGTATCCAATTGTTAGGGTTTTTCTTGTGGGCTTTGGGTCTTATTGTTGGATGCTTAGATTGTTGTTATATGCTATGGATCGTCCCTTTATGCGCTGATGTGTGCTAGCATCAATGAAATCTCTGCCTTCAATAAAAAAAAAAAAAATTAATAAAATTATACCCACACAAAAGTTGAACTTAGTTTGGTTATATCAATTTTTTTAATTTTAATAATTGAGTTAAAATTAAAAAAATTAATTTTTTTTAAAAATTATTAATCAAAACTGAACTGATTTATTAAACAATTAATTTAAAAAAATTAAATCAGATTGATTTTGTTCAAATTTTCAATTAAAACTAATTTATGCTCTCTCCTAATTAATTAGAGCCTTAAGTAATTATGATATAATTAACAGTATTAAGCACGTGATATTATGAGAGTTTAACACCTGATTGTTTAACTTTGTTTTTTAATTTATAAAATAGATATCATTATTTTGTATGATTTATTGTTTTCAAATTAATAATTTACAGTAAATTTTAGGGTTGTTTATATTGCTTTTTTTCAATGAAATGTATCAGTTAGTAGGATTTTAATTATTATTTTTTTGAAAAATTTATAAATAATATAATGAGTTAAAATAATTATATTAAAGTAAAAAAATTATTAAAAATTATTAAAATTTTAAAATTAAATATTAATAATAAAATAAATTTCAAAAAAATATTATTTTACAGAAGGCTAACCATGATTGCATTTTATAAAAAGGTGTAAAAATTTACGAAGTCCACAAATAAAACATTAGAATTTTAGTATGAGTCATATATCACAGACCTATCTCATTATAATAATGAATAATTTTAAAAGAAATATATAAAAATACTCTAAATAGTTATTATTTTATAAAATTCAGTTATACGTGTTTGTCTATATTTTATTAATTTATTATTTCATATGGATTATCTTATACATAATCTTTTTTTATACTAAGATTAGTTTTCTAAGAAAAATATTAATATCATGGTGCGCTTGCAATTGACTACAAATTAAAATTTCCACTCTCATCAATCTTGTCAAATGGAAGATAAAGTAGAATATGATATTTATGCTGAAGAAATGAGCATGAGTGAATTCTAATGGTGATAAAAAGCTGCAAGCATGTTTTAAGCAGGATGGGAATTCAGAGTTATGATGGGATTGTTGGAGTGAATCCAAGTCCCAGCCCACCATTTATTTACAAAAGAACTTATTCCCTTTGCCCATCACCAATGTCTCCCCCTAATTGTCTATTCTTTTAGGCTAAAATTTCTAAAGCACAAAGCAGCTGTTCATGTGTTAAAGATATTTGAAGGGATGCCCATCCAAGAGTCTGTTCTTCCAAGCAAATAATGACTTAAAACTTGGAGCTTTTTGTGATGCAGACTGCGCATCATGCCCATTCTCGAGAAAGTCCATCACATATTTTTGCATCTTTCTTGGTCCCTCTCTGATTTCATGGAAAGTCAAGAAGCAATCAACTGTTAGTCGGTCTTCTGCTAAAGCAGAATATAGAAGTATGGCCATGACAATGTGTGAACTTCAATGGATTAGCTATATACTTGGCTAATTTTGTCTCAAGATTCAGCTTCCAATCGCTCTCCATTGTGACAACAAAGCTGCAGAGCATATTGCAGAAATGTAATTAAGCCATGAACACAAATAAAACATTGTTAATTACACTAATCTCTTCAATCTTGTCAAATGGAAAATAAAGTAGAATATGGTATTTATACTAAAATGAGCATGAGGGAATTCTAGTGGTAATAAAAAGCTGCAAGCTTGTTTTAAGCAGGATGGGAATTCAGAGTTATGATGGGATTGTTGAGTGAATCCCTCAGTCCCAGCTCACCATTTACTCACAAAAGAACTTAACCCCTTTGCCCATCACCATTGTCTCCCCTAATTTTGTCTCTTCTTTTAGGCTAAAATATCTAAAGCACAAAGATGCTATTCTTGATTGGTCACTGTTGTGCATAGAAGGCCTCATCAGTCAAAAATCTGAATATTGTTGCCTTGTTTTTGCTTTTATACATACTTTTGATCCAAGTGTTTGGAATTCAAATCAAACCGTGAACCCAGTTGGCAATTTTAGAATCTAATCATATGACTTTTGCATAAGCAGAATTTGGAATACAATTCTACATATGATGCCATATCTATTCAAGACATAAGCATTGTAATTACCATATGAAAATTCTCTCGTATGCACAATCCATATCCTGAGAAATCTAATTCTCTAGAAAATTTTATTGCCGCCAATTTGTCAGTGGCATCTATTTCACATTGCAGAGAAAATTAAAAAAAGATCAGTCCTTTTTCCCTGCATAGAGGCTAGAGGGAGAAAAAATGACAAAAAAAAAAATTATATGGGTTTAAGAGATTAAAACATAATTAACCGGTAAATTTGCATTTATTAATGATTTAGCAATATACAGACACCCCATTATCGCTGTAACTACAGAATTTGGGGGAAAAGGACCTGAATTAGCTTGTATTCATACCGCAATTACTCTAATATACAGAGTTCTCCTCATCTCTTCTAAATCTCTTTTGCCTAGCAATGAAAGCTTCCACTGTGCTCCTGAACTCCTCATTGCTCATACTATCCTCAGGATACGAAATTTTCATCCATCCCTCCACAGACTCTATACTTTCCCTGCATTTTTCGGTCACTGACCTCCTCAATTCTCGGCAGGACTTGTTGCAAGTACCTCTGTCTAATTTCTCTGATTGACTTCTCCGGTAGTTCTTGATTTCTACAGTTGCACAAGTTTCTTCAGCAACTGTGCACTCAACAGAGGAGCTCTGCTTTTCTGTATGTCCAGCTTCATATTGGTGCAAGCCCTGACTGCTTTCACTCTTTTCAACAAACTCTTCGTAAAGATCGGTTCCCGATTTCTTCCCAGTGGAATCGTGACCAGAAAACTGACCTGATTTTGCAAAGAGAGTGATGACTATGGCGTTTCCAAGGATAAACACGAAGCGGGGGCTTCCAAGGACGACTGTTAAGTCCTTGAAATATTCACTAGAGTTCTTGACAGCAACTGGGAGCTGAATAGAGAACTTGGAAATCAAGGCCAGAACAACACATATTTCCAAGAACCTGAACAAGTTTGCTATCTTCTGAAGTGGGCGATGTTTCTTGATTGCGTTAGCCTTCTCGAGTTTGATGTGCCTGATGGTGAAAGAATCCATTGGCAAATGGGAATGGAGAATCGAATGCAGTTGTGAGGTGATGGAGAATTGAGGATTTGAGGTTCTCACTCGAAAGAGGATTCGTAAACAAGAAAAGCCTTGGTTGCAGCCATTTCTCTGAATAGAGAAAATTTAGAAACCATCATGATCATAACAAAAATAGAAGGTATTCTGCCGAGCATAAGGAAACTGCAAAAGGGAAACAAAGGGAAAAGAAATGTACAGAGCCAAACAGGGGAAACAGAGTGATCTCTGTTTTTGCCTGGCTTGTCAATCAACTGGAAATTGCCGCTGGTATTGTTGAAACCTTTTTGTTGTAGAGATAGCTATATATAGAGAGTGGAATAAGTTAGGTATTTTTTATTTATTTTATATTCTTTTTTCTATCTATCTTTATATTTTTTTTCTAATATTTTCTTTATGGAAGAGGTATTATATTCCAATTCCATCTTTTTGCTTTATTGAAAAATCTACAAGTTGTGAGATTTTCTACAGCATTATTGTTTTAAATCCTGCCTTATTCCCACCACTCCGAAATCCTATTCACCATGCAATGGTTTTACATCAATTGGCAGGCAGGAATAGTGAACAAGTAGATTTCCAAATCTAAAGTTTGATACCAGCAGTGACAGTATGGCCCTATTCGACCCCTTGTTGGAAATTATTGCTTCAAAAATACCATTCTTTGAGAATATCCCTATGAAATAATTCACCAACAATCTCTTTCTCTGCCCATATCCATCCTCAGGAATTTTCTTTCTCATTTGCTCAAAATAGTTACACAAATAATGATGTGTCCTTAAGTTTTAATTCTATTTTTTTAGTGTCATAAATAATAATGAACCTAAGAAGTGTTGGCAGATGTCACTGTTTCTTTAAAATTTTAATGTTTAATTGAAAGTAAGTTGGATGTGAGTATTTCTTTAATAAATTCTCATATTTGATAAAAAAAAAATTTAGAAAAATATTAAAATGTTAATATTTGTTTATTCACATCACTAAGCAAAATATTTATTGGGCTCCTATTTTAAAAAATTTGAAAATTTATTTTTTATTAAATCTGTATAAAAATTTTAAAAAAGTCTCAAATTATGGGCCCAACACATTAAAATACCCTTAAATTTAAATGTCATGTCTATTATAAAATTATAAGTTTATAAAAGAATTAAGAATTTTTTTTTTTTTTACTCTACAAGAGATTTAGGATTAAATTAGTTATTGAAAATTAATTAATGAAAAAAAATGGGATAGTTCTAGAAATGGAGACATGATTTGATTTCCAATAGAGGACTGTGGAATTAAAAGGTTTTTTTTTTTTACATGTCAAAGTACCCAAAGCCATTAACAAATTTCTTCCAAACTAAGAAAACGCCACATAACCAGCTGCTTTTCATCCCCATGGTAGAATCTAACCTAACCTTTAGCTGGGATTCAGTTACGCTTGTCCTTCCTTAGGACCCACCGATTATAATATTTGATAGAGAGAATAGCTTTTACTGTGTTTGTCTTTCCTTCTGGATTTTTTATGATGTGATTCGTGGCCGATGATGGTGATTCGTGGCACTCTATCCTTAAGTTTGCTAAGACATACATATATATATATATATATAATAAGAATATATTTTTTAAAAAATAAAATGTTATATATATATTTTTTAAATTTATTATGTGCAATTTTTTATAAATTTTTTATTTTTTTTAATTATTATTTAATTTTTTAATTATTATTACTGTTTATAGTACTATTTTAACATTAATTATTTAAATTATTTTTTTTAATTTAATTTTTAAAAATTAAGATATTTTATAATTAAATATAATATTTAAAAATTATTTATATTATTTTATACATATTAATTATTATTTAATTTTTTTATTTTTTTATTTTTTATAATATTATTTTAATATTTATAATTTAAATTATTATATTTTTTAATTTTAATTTTTAAAAAATTAAAATTTTTTATAATTAAATATAATATTTGAAAATTAATTATATTATTTTTTTATAATTTTATTTGTATAAAAATATTATTTACAATGTATAATAATAATAATAATAATAAATTATTAATGGCTATTAATATAAAAGAGATTGACCTTTAATTTGTAATTTAATAATCAATCATAAATATGATTTTACTTTGTATAAATTATTATTTAATTTTCTATTTCTCTTTTAATTATTATTATTATTTACAATATTACCTTAATATTTATTATTTAAATTATTATTTTTTAAAAAATTTAATTTTTAAAAATTAAAATATTTTATAATTAAATATAATATTTAAAAATTACTTATATTATTTTTATAAATACTAATTATTATTTAATTTTTTATTTCTCTTTTAATTATCATTATTATCTATAATACTATCTTAATATTTATAATTTAAATTATTTTTTTAATTTTAATTTTTAAAAAATTAAGATCTTTTATAATTAAATGTAATATCTAAAAATTATTATATTATTTTTTTATAAATTTATTTATATAAAACATTATTTGTCACATATTACTCTCCATAATAATAATAATAATAATAATAATAAAAGGTTATCGATGACTATTAGTTTAAAGAAAATTGTCCTTTAATTTGTGATTTCATAATAAACTATCATATAATTTAATCAATCTTAAATTATTTCATATCTTTAATAAATATTTTATTATATTATTATATTTTCTATAATTTTTATTGTGAAATTTTTATTATAAATTTTGAGAAATGAAAAGCATAATTTACAAAAAAAGGTTATAAAAATAAAATTTAGAGATTTGACTTATTTATAATTAAAATGTATTATGTTCTATGTTAATAATTTAGTATTCTTTTTATTTTATTTTTCTAAAATTAATTAATATTTGTTATTATTATCATTATGACCAACTTATAACAATTTAGTTAAAACGGTTAAGTAAATAAAAAATATTTTACTGTTATAAAAATTGAATTAAAATATTTATTACCTTTTTTAATTAAATAATATTTAATTATAAATTAATTTTTTTTAAATTGTTTTCATTTACTTATCTATATATAGAATATCATATAAGAAATTTAATATACATTAAGCACTCTCTTTTCATCAAATATTTTCATTTTACCTAAACTCTTCAATCTTTTTGTGTTTTGTATTATTTTTTATTATTTTTTTCAAAAGTTAGTTATCATTCTTATATTTTATTTATTTAAATATATTTACTTAATATTTATTTAATTATTAAATTTTTATAAAATTTTTATTTAATATTTCTTAATTTTTTTAATATTTTATTTCATTATTATTATATATTGACTGCAATGATAATTAATATTTTGATTATACATATTTTGTTATAATTAATTTTTAATAAAATTATTTTTAAATTTTAATTAAATATCTATATTTTTTATACATAAATTATCTCATAACTATTCATTTTTTAAAAAATAATTTAAATGTTTATTATATTAATAGAAAATGGTGATATTTTAAAATTTAATTTTTATGAAATGCATTTATTTTATATTATAAATTTATATAAAGTAATAATCATTTTCATTAAAGAATTATTCTATAAAAAATATCAGATTAATAAAAAGAAATTTACACTTAGATAATAGTATTTTTTAAAAAATAATATAATAAAATTTTTATTGTTAATTAATAATAATTTTAAATTTATTTATTATTATTAAAATTAAATAAATTAATTCATTATTAATAATTTATTTTTATTATTATATTAATAACAAAAATATTATATTTTATATTTTTAAAATAATATTATTTTTTTACTAATTTAATATATTTTCTATAATTTATAAAAAATAAATATTAATTTACATAAATTATAAGATAAAATATAAAAATTTCATAACATTTAAATTATTTATTTAATAAAGTATTTTTATTACATTTTAAATTTTAAACAAAATAATAGTAGAAACTACTATTAAAATATGTGTGAAAAGAATTAAATAGGCATTTTAATTAATTATATCATAAATTAATAAATAAAATTATTATTATAACAAATAAAATTTTATTTAAATTAAATTAAATAAAAAATAAATTTTAACTTAAAATTAATTTAATAATAATAATAATTTATTTTAATTAAAATATAATTTAAAATTAAATTAAAAAATAAAAATTATAAATTACCCATGCATAATATGGATATTATGCTAATATATATATAAAGTGAAGAAATATTCTTAATAAAATAACATATAACACTTTTCTTGAAAGGTATGTCACGTGTCACCTTCATAAATATTATTATTTATACTAATTATTATTTAATTTTTAATTTATCTTTTAATTATCATTTTTATTTACCATATTACCTTTACATTTATGATTTAAAATGTTATTTTTTTTAAACTTAATTTTTAAAAATTAAGATTTTTTAGAGTTAAATGTAATATTTAAAAATTATTTATATTATTTTATAAATACTAATTATTATTTAATTTTTTTTCTTATTTTTATTGTTTTATAAATACTAATTATTATTTAATTTTTTCCTTCTCTTTTAATTATCATTATTATTAACAATACTATCTTTACATTTATTATTTAAATTATTTTTTAATTTAATTTTTAAAAATTAAGACATTTAATGATTAAATATAATATTTAAAAATTATTTATATTATTTTTTAATAAATTTATTTATATAAAAATATTATTTATCTCATATTGCACTCAATAATAATAATAATAATAGGTATTGATAAAAATTGACAATTAATTTAAAATTTCATAATTAATAATAAATACTTTCATTTATACTGATCATTATTTATTTTTTTATTTATCTTTTAATTATCATTATTATTTACTATAACATTTATAATTTAAATTATTATTTCTTTTAAAATTTAATTTTTAAAAATTAAGATATTTTGTAGTTAAATGTAATATTTAAAAATTATTTATATTATTTTATAAATATTAATTATTATTTAATTATTTACAATACTAAATTAATTTTTATGATTTAAATTATTATTTTTTTAAATTTGATTTTTAAAATTAAGTCCTTTTATAATTAAAAGTTATATTTGAAAATTATTTATGTTATTTTTTTATAAATTTATTTATGTAAAAATATAATTTACCACATGTTACGTCTATAATAATAATAATAATGATTATTGATATCTATTAGTTTAAAAAAAATTAACTATTAATTTATGATCTCATAACCTACTATCATATAATTTAATCAACTTTAAATTATTTCATATATTTAATAAATATTTTTGTTACATTATTATATTTTCTATTATTTTTATTATAAAATCTTTATTAAAATTTTTGAGAGACAAAAAGTGTAGCCTTCATAAAAAGTTATAAAAATAAAATATATATATTTGACTTATTTATAATCAGTATGTATTATTTTTTATATTAATAATTTTTTATGTTACTGATTTAATATCTTTTTATTTCACTTTTCTAAGATTTATTATTATTATTATTATTATTATTATTATTATTATTGCCAATTTATGACCATTAAATTAAAATGGCTAAGTAAATAGAAAATATTTTACTATTATAAAACTTAATTTTTAAAAAATTAAAATCTTTTATAATTATATGTAATATATAAAAATTATTATATTATTTTTTTATAAATTTATTTATACAAAAATATTATTTACCGCATATTACTCTCTATTATAATAATAATAATAATAATAATAATAATAATAATAATAATAATAATAATAGGTTATTTATGACTATTAGTTTGAAGAAAATTATCCTTTAATTTGTGATTTCATAATAAATTATCATATAATTTAATCAATCTTAAATTATTTTATATATTTAATAAATATTTTTATTACATTATTATATTTTTTATAATTTTTATTGTGAAATTTTTATTAAAAATTTTGAAAAATAAAAAGCATAATTTATATAAAAGGTTATAAAAATAAAATTTAGATATTTTACTTATTTATAATTAATATTTATTATTATTATTATTATGACCAACTTATGACAATTTAGTTGAAACAACTAAGTAAATAGAAAATATTTTACTGTTATAAAAATTGAATTAGAATGTTTATTATTTTTTTAATTAAATAATATTTAATTATAAATTAATTTTTATTTAAGTTATTTTCATTTGTTTGTCTATATATAGTATGTCATATAAAAAATTTAATATATATTAAGCACTATCTTTTCATCAAATATTTTCATTTCATCCAAGCTCTTCAATCTTTTTGTGATTTATATTATTTTTTATTATTTTTTTAAAAGTTAGTGATCATTCTTAAATTTTATTTATTTAAATATATTTGCTTAATATTTATTTAATTATTAATTTTTTATAAAATTTTTATTTAATATTTCTTAATTTTTTTAATATTTTATTTCATTATTATTGTATATTGAATGTAATGATAATTAATATTTTGATTATCCATATTTTGTATAATTAATTTTTAATATTTTTTTTAAAATTTTAATTAAATATTTATATTTTTTATACATAAATTATCTCATAACTATTTTTTATATAGAAATGAAATCAGTTTTTAAAAAATAGTTTAAATGTTTATTATATTAATTGAAAATGGTGATATTTCAAATTTTAATTTTTATGAAATGTATTTATTTTATATTATAAATTTATATAAAGTGATAATCATTTTTATTAAAGAATTATTTTATAAAAAATATCAAATTAATAAAAATAAATTTACACTTAGATAATAGTATTTTTTAAAAAATAATATAATGGAATTTTTACATTTAATTAATAATAATGTTAAATTTATTTATTATTATTAAAATTAAATAAATTAATTCATTATTAGTAATTTAATTTTTTTATTATATTAACAACAAAAAATATTATATTTATATATTTTTAAAATAATATTATTTTCTCACTCATTTAATACGTTTTCTATAATTTATAAAAAATAAATATTAATTTACATAAATTATAAGATAAAATATAAAAATTTCTTAAAATTTAAATTATTTTTTTAATAAAATATTTTTAGTACATTTTAAATTTTAAACAAAGTAATAATGGAAACTAGTATTAATATATATATATGAAAATAATTAAATAGGCATTTTAATTAATTATATCATAAATTAATAAAAAAATTTGTTATTACAACAAATAAAAATTTATTTAAATTAAATTAAATAAAAAATAAATTTTAACTTAAAATTAATTTATTAATAATAATAATTTATTTTATTTAAAATATAATTAAAAATTAAATTAAAAAATAAAAATTATAAATTACCTGTGCATAATATGGGTATTATGCTAGTATATATATAAAGTAAATGCTAGTATATATATATAAAGTAAATAAATATTCTCAAGAAAATAATATGTAACACTTTTCTTAAAAAGCATGTTACTTATCATTTTCATAAATATTCTTATTTATAATAATTATTACATAATTTTTAATTTCTCTTTTAATTATCATTATTATTTACTATATTATCTTTATATTTATGATTTAAAATGTTATTTCTTTTAAAATTTAATTTTTAAAAATTAAGATCCTTTATAATTAAATTTAATATTTAAAAATTATTTATATTATTTTATAAATACTAATTATTATTTAATTTTTTTTAATTATCATTATTATTTACAATACTATATTTACATTTATTATTTAAATTATTTTTTTTAATTTAATTTTTAAAAATTAAGACATTTAATTATTAAATACAATATTTAAAAATTATTTATATTATTTTTTAATAAATTTATTTATGTAAAAATATTATTTACCTCATGTTACCCTCAATAATAATAATAATAATAATAACAATAATAATTTATTAATGACCATTAATTTAAAAAAAATTGACAATTAATTTAAAATTTCATAATCAATAATAAATACTTTCATTTATATTAATCATTATTTATTTTTTTATTTATCTTTTAATTATCATTATTATTTACTACGACATTTATAATTTAAATTATTATTTCTTTTAAAATTTAATTTTTAAAAATTAAGATCTTTTATAGTTAAATGTAATATCTAAAAATTATTTATATTATTTTATAAATACTAATTATTATTTAATTTTTTATTTATCTTTTAATTATCATTATTATTTACAATACTAACTTAAGTTTTATGATTTAAATTATTATTTTTTAAATTTTAATTTTTAAAATTAAGTCTTTTTATGATTAAAAGTTGTATTTGAAAATTATTTATATTATTTTTTTTATAAATTTATTTATATAAAAATATAATTTGCCACATATTACCTCTATAATAATAATAATAGATCATTGATAGCTATTAGTTTAAAAAAAAATTAACTATTAATTTATGATCTCATAACCTACTATCATATAATTTAATCAATTTTAAATTATTTCATATCCTTAATAAATATTTTTGTTACATTATTATATTTTCTATTATTTTTATTATGAAATCTTTATTAAAAATTTTGAGAGACAAAAAGTGTAGCCTTCACAAAAAATTATAAAAATAAAATATATATATATTTGACTTATTTATAATCAGTATGTATTATTTTTTATATTAATAATTTTTTATGTTACTGATTTAATATTCTTTTAATTTCACTTTTCTAAGATTTATTATTATTATTATTATTATTATTATTATTATTATTATTATTATTATTATTATGGCCAATTTATGACCATTTAATTAAAATGGCTAAATAAATAGAAAATATTTTACTATTATAAAACTTGAATTTGAATGTTTTTGTTATAATTTTTCAATTAAAAAATATTTAATTATAAATTAATTTTCATTTAAATAGTTTTTATTTGTTTGTTTATATAGTATATCATATGAGACATATAATACACATCAAATACTCTCCTTTCATTAAATATTTTTATTTCACCAACGCTCTCAAATCTTTTTCGATTTAAGTTATTTTTTTTCATTTTTTTTAAGTTATTAGTTATCATTTTTAAAATTTATTTATTTAAATATATTTAGTTAATATGTATTTAATTATTAGTTTTTTTATAAATTTCTTATTTAATATTTTTTTAAAATTTTAAATATTTTATTTCATTATAACTATATATCTAATGAAATTACAACTAATATTTTGGTTATTCATATTTTATTATAATTAATTTTTAATAAAATTATTTTTAAATTTTAATTAAATATTTACATTTTTATTCATAAATTATCTTTTAATTATATTTTAATATATAAATAAAATTTTAAAGACAAGTTGCAAACATGATTACATCGAAAATTTAGCTATAAGTAAATATGATTAAAGAAAATTAAAGTTATAATATTAAAATTATAAAATCAGTCTTTTAAAAAATAGTATGTACTTTTAATTTTTATTATATTAATAGAAAATGATGATATTTTAAAATTTTAATTTTGTATTTATTTTATATTATAAATTTATGTTAAGTGATAGTTAATTTTATCAAATAATTATTTTATAAAAAAAATATCATATTAACAAAAGAAATTTACACTTAGATATAATATTTTAAAAAATAATATAATAGAATTTTATTTTTAATTAATAATAATGTTATATACTTTTATTATTATTAAATTAAATAACTCAATTAATTATTAGTAATTTAATATTTTTTATTATATTAATAACAAAAAAATATTATATTTATATATTTTTAAAATAATATTATTTTCTCATCAATCTAATATATTTTTAATAATTTACAAAAAATAAATATTAATTTACATAAATTATAAGATAAAATATAAAAATTTTATGAAATTTAAATTATTTTTTGAATAAAGTACTTTTATTACATTTTAAACAAAATAATCATTGAAATTACTATTAATATATGTATAAATGGAATTAAATAGGTATTTTTGATTTGCATTATTTTTTTTATTATTTATTTCAAAAGTAATTAATTATCATTCTTAAAATTTATTTATTTAAATATATATTTTTTAATATGTGTTTAATTATTAATTTTTTTATAAATTTCTTATTTAATATTTATTAAACTTTTAAATATTTTATTTTATTATAACTATTTATCTAATACAATTATAACTAATATTTTAACTATTCATATTTTATTACAATTAATTTTTAATAAAATTATTTTTAAATTTTAATTAAATATTTATATTTTTATACATTAATTATCTTTCAATTATATTTTAATATAGAAATAGAATTTTAAAGATAAGTTGCAAGTATGATTATATCGAAAATTTAGCTATAAATAAAAATAATTAAAGGAAATTAAAGTTATAACATTAAAATTATGAAATATGTCTTTTAAAAAATAGTATGCATTTTTTATTTTTATTATATTATTAGAAAATGATGATATTTTAAAATTTTAATTTTGTATTTATTTTATATTATAAATTTATATTAAGTGATAGTCATTTTTATCAAATAATTATTTTATAAAAAATGTATCAGTCTAATAAAAGAAATTTACACTTAGATATAGTATTTTTAAAAAATAATATAATAGAATGTTATTTTTAATTAATAATAATATTATATACTTTCATTATTATTAAATTACATAATTCAATTCATTATTAGTAATTTAGTATTTTTTTATTATATTAATAAAAAAAAATTATATTTATATATTTTTAAAATAATATTATTTTCTTATCAATCTAATATATTTTTAATAATTTACAAAAAATAAATATTAATTTAAGTAAATTATGAGATAAAATATAAAAATTTTATAAAATTTAAATTATTTTTTAAATAAAATACTTTTATTATATTTTAAATAAAATAACCATTGAAATTACTATTAACATATGTATAAATAGAATTAAATAAGTATTTTAATTAATTACATTATAAATTAATTAAAATTTTATTTAAATTTAATTAAATTAAAAATTTTAATTTAAAATTAATTTAATAATAATAATTTATTTTATTTAAATATAATTAAAAATTAAATTAAAAAATAAAAATTATAAATTAGCTATGTATAACACGAACACTCTGCTAGTTGAGCACTAAACAGAAGTGGAAGTTTAAGTGTTATATTTGATTTGAGGCAAAGAAATGATAGCGACGCGAAAGGGTTCCTTTTTTTTTTCTCTTTTCTTTTTGTTCTCTTAAAAAGAAAGCAAAGCCGCTTTCCTTACTCTTTGCATCCAATGCGCGTTCCATATGCTCCAACCTCCGACTACTACTTCTATTATCATTATTATTATTATTATTATTATTATTATTATTTACTCTCTATATTTTAATTATCAATCACTTCATTTTTCTATTTTACAAATGAATTAATAAGCTTTTCAATTTTGTTTTCTCCATTAATTTTGTCTATCAATCTAATTTTTTTTTTAACATATTTTGTTAGTCAAAGAAGTCAACTAATCAAGATATTTTTTTTTTCTTTTTTTTATAAAACTAATTTAGATATTTCTTTTCTTATTTTATAAATAAACTATAATTTAATTCTCGATAAAATCCATAATTTAATTATAAATTTTCATAATCAAGAAATCTATATCATAAAATTTTACAAAACCTATGACTTAACCCTTATCATTAAAATTTTATTAAACTACTGTTAATTTTAATAAAAATAATAAAAATACTTTTATCTTTATTTTTAATTTGAAAATAACTTAGTTCAACAAATTTCATTTTGTTAATAATTTAGTTTTTGAGTTTTTATTTTATCAATAATTTAGTTTGGAGGTCCCCTTAAATTAAAAAATTTTAAATTAAAAATATTAAAATAGAAATTAATGTCATGATCCAACCTATGAGCCGGACTGACACTAGGACCTAGGCCAACTTAAAACCCTCGAGGTCTGTAGTAAGCCTAACTATTCCTCAATCCAACTCTAAGGTCCATTTGGGCCTAATTTCAAGAATTCAATCAGATAGAGTCTGGCCATAAAATAGACCATTTAACGAAGAGTTTTTTACTCGCTCGACCTGTAAACACAATATATAATAAATTGGGAAGCGCAGCTCACCCTCCACATAATCAAAATGTCATAACTCAAATGGGAGCTCAGCTCCCTCATCCAATCCCATCATACATACAGTTAATAATTTTACAGGTCCAACATAACTTTTATAATACAGGCCCAAAATAAAAATAAGTGCTTCTAACACATGCGGAGTCTAAAATTTAACTCAATTGTATAAAATACATTAAATACTATTAATAGACCTGCGAAGAAGAAGAGTGGGTTAGCCACAATAAATAATTATCCTGTAACCTGGAAAAATAGATGAACAGAAGTGAGCGTTCGACTCAGAGAGTAAAATATTAATTTTAACCATAATCTCTATAGATATCTAAAGCTAATGCACCTTGTGGAGTGAAATGCAACATCGTCATAATTTTCATATCATAACAGCAAAAAGGCAATTTGGAGCACTCACACACCTAACACTGTCAAACAATACATATATGGGAGCTGATCCCCTATACAGCCCTCTTAATCCAACCTTTACCAGCGAGTTTCTCTCAAGCCAGACTTTCGCTTAATAAACCAAATGTGGGGTCCCAGTGAGTGTCTCTCAAGCCGTATTTATCCAAAAGGACCAGGTCCCAGCGAGTGTCTCTCAATCCGTGTCTACCCGTCCTGTCCATATCCAATACCATACCACACGCACGCCACACACACACACTGCTCCAAATTACCACAAACAACATCTATGGCACTTCAATAATTATTAATGCAATATAAAATGTGCCTAGTGTTTAACTACATAGATACATATTTATAAGTGATGCATGGGCATGCTTGAACATATAATAATATCGAAATTACAATTAAAATTAATATTTTACTCACAAACTTAACCGAAGTCACTGTGGTGGCTTGACGGAGGAGGAAGGCTGTCCCAGCTCACCTGACAATTTTATTATAATTATTTAATATATTTGACTCAATACAAACTAAGAAAAGACCAAAGATGTCCTAAGTCGTTGAAAATCAGTGAGTCTCCCCTATACCTAGGATCTACCCAACTGCAAAGGGCTCAAAACGCACTTCTATATCCACAAATCGCATATCCACAACTCAATCACATCACATAGCCCTCTTGGGCCCATCCAACGATCGGCAATCACAATGTAAAAAATTACAGTTTAGTCCTTATAATTAACCCTTTTTGAAAAAACTACCCAAACGAATTTTAAAAATTCTAACACTTTGTCCCGTGGTCCTTAGCATTATTACTAAGCTAATGCAAAAGGAATTATAATTTTCTAAGCTACCACGAATATTTAATAGATTTTTAATCCAATTCAAGCACTAGATAATTAAGAAAAAGTAAGGTTCGAGTTTACCTATGCCAATTCTAACCAAGAGAACGCGCTCGAGGCGTCTGACAATGGTGGGGTAGCCTAAATCTTGACCCAATTCTAAGACTTTTTCGATAGCTTGTCTGCCCGGTCCAAAATTTATAGACCCGGGCAACCGTTGAATTTTCTGAGAATTGAATGTACTTACACGAAACCCATAACACAGGGTTTAGTATATAATTTTTACGAAATTTTCTAAGCTCATTTAGTACTTAGAAAAATACTACAAAGTTTCGCGGGACCCACTGAAAAACGGTGTCGAAAAATTTTGAAATTGGTATTGCCGCGAAGCTCTCGACGAGTGGAACATTCCGGTACTCTCGGTTTTCTTGTGGGGTTCACAATTTGGAAGAAATTTAGCCCAAAAGTCGAAATGGGTTAAAACTTTCCTGACAAAAATTGGGTAAACCGCTATATGGATTTTGGTGTTCTTGGTGTCTATGGAAAGCTCTCGAGGTGTAGAAGAGGTTTGGCACAAGACACAATCCAATTGGTGGCCGGATCGGCCGAAATCGGCCTAGGAAGACGAAACGATGCACTGTGCATTGGGGTATCTTCGGGCGCGTTTTCCAAGCACCTCAGGCGACTGCCGGCAAGGGGGACAGGCTGGGGTGGCGCGCCGGAAAGCTGGGAAGGCTGGGACGGCAGTGGGGCGATAAGAGGGGGAGAGAGGAGAGAGAAAATAAGAGAGAGAGAGAGAGAGAGTGTGTGTGTGTGTGTTGGGAGAGCGCGCGGAGGGAGGAAGAAAAGGAAATGGCCGGTCTGATTCGACCAGTCCGTTTCAATTCGACCGGTAAGATTCAGGATACAAAATTTTAAATTTTTACTTTGCCTTGAGACTGAAAATGATGCCCAAAAATTTTGAAAAAATTTTAGAAAACTCAGAAAAATTCGTGGAGTCCAAATATATTTTTAGTTTTGCCACGTGATCTTTAAATTAATTTTTAAAAATCATCAAAGTTTTATATATTCAGAAAATAGAACCCGATTTCTAAAATCTGAAAAAATTCAAATAATTTCCTAAAATTTAAATAAAAAAAAAAATAAATAATAACCCATAAAATAATAAATTTAAAAAATTAGGGGTGTTACATTCTTCCCCCCCTTACAGAAAATTCATTCTCAAAGCAGAATAAAAGATCAGAATTACACATTAAATAAATAAGAGTACTTGCTACGCATGTCTTGCTCTGACTCTTAAGTGCACTCTTCCACTGATTGGCTCCTCCACAAAACCTTAACCATAGGGATCTGTTTTGATCTTAGCTACCTCACTTGGTAGTCTACTATGGCTACAGGTTGCTTCTTAAATGTCAAGTCTTCCTTCAGCTCTACTATATCCGGCTATAGCACATGAGAAGGATCAGGTATGTATTTCCTGAGCATGGAGATGTGAAATACAGGATGAACATGAGAAAGGTTGGGTGGTAACTCCAACCGATAGGCAACTGCTCTAACTCTATCAGTAACCTCAAAAGGTCCAATATACCGAGGTGCCAACTTGCCCTTCTTTCCAAATCTCATGACTCCCTTCATCGGAGAAACCTTCAGGAATACATAATCGCCTACTGCAAACTCTACATCCCTCCGTCTGGGATCTGCATAACTCTTCTGCCTACTGAAAGCTATTTTCAATCGTTCCCTGATTAAAGAAACTATCTCTGAAGTATACTACACTAGGTCTATATCATGCACCCCCGCTTCTCCCATTTCCGTCCAACACAGAGGAGACCTACACTTTCTGCTATATAGTGCCTCGTAGAGTGACATCCCTATGCTGGACTGATAACTGCTATTTTCAATCGTTCCCTGATTAAAGGAACTATCTCTGAAGTGTACTGCACTAGGTCTATATCATGCACCCTCGCTTCTCTCATTTAGTCTAACACGGAGGAGATCTACACTTTCGCCATATAGTGCCTCATAAAGTACCATCCCTATCTTTGAAATGATAATTGTTGTTGTAGGAAAACTCCACCAAGGGTATGATCATCCCATTGACCTCCAAAATCCAAAACACACATGCAAAACATGTCTTCGGTGTTTGGACTGTCCTTTAATTTGCCGTTTATCTGAAGGTGGCGGTACTAAAGTTCAGCGTGTGTCAAGTGCCTCTGCAACTTCCTCCAAAATCGAAGTGATGGGGCCCTCGTCAAATATTATGGAAGCAGAACTCCATGCAATCGACTATTTCTCGAATATAGTAGGCGTCTTGTGTAATTACATCAAATTATATAGACATTTAATATTAACATGCATTGTATTTTGTTAGCATTTAGCATCATTTTATGTTTATATTTATATGTTTTCATTATTATTTTAGAAAACTTGTTAATCTAACTCAATTCATTGATTTTTATATTTTATCAGGTATTTTTATGTGGTTCTAGAATTAAAGACAAGTTTGGAAGAGATTTGGAGGTCAAAACGTGAAGAATACAGTGCCAAAAACATTACACGGGCCGTGTAACTTGCCTCGTGTAACATCCTAGACCCCGTGTAACTCGCTGGACTGAAAAAAATGTGAAAAATGAAGTGGCAGAAATTTACACGGGGCGTGTATCACTACACGGCCCGTGTAAAGTCCCTTGACAGCAATTCTGATATGACTTTTCTTCACTCCAACTCGACTCGGATGGACTCCTAATGCTTCTAGGACTCTGAAATTAGGGTTTTTACACCAGATATAAATAGAACAAGTCAGGAATTGAGGGAAAGGAGAGAATTTACATCCAAAGAGGAGAATTAACATTCAAGAGCTGATTTACATTCAAGGAGGCACATCAATCTCAAAGGAGACAAGGGATAAACAAGATCTGCAAGATTACTAGAAGGGATTTTCAGCTGAAGTTCCAAAAGTCCAAGGCTGCAACTCTCTTTCTGGGTTCTTTCACTCTATTTTCTTCTCATGTCTTTTCTTTATCTTTTATAAACTTGATTGTAAAATTCGCCATGGGTGAGTAGGTTTTTTATTCTAGGGTTAGGGTGTAGCACTCTCAATTTTATTATAGATCTGATTTGATTTTATTTAATACATTGGGTATTTTATTCTTTGATTTAATCTCTTGTGATCTTAATGCATGCTATGTGTTGGTACCCACTTAGTATTGATTACAGATATTAATTGAAGGACTGAAAGGTGGAGATTAATATTAGAAAATCAGGATTTTGAACCTTGAAAATCTAACCTATAAATAGGCTGATGATCTTTGTGGAGTTCTAAAATTAATCAAAAGTCTTAAAGGGTTTTAATTAATTTAATCACCACGAAAATAGCATTTATGTTAATTAAAATACACCTTGAGTGCCTTGAGAGGGGACTTGATAACTTAGGATTAATTTCCATCAAAGTAATAATCTCCCAATTATTGAATGAATTAGATTGATTCCATAACTTATTGAAGTGTGAACCCTAGCTCTAGAATGCCTTTGTCCATTAGTATTTTATTTTAGTTAATTATTTAGATTTTATTTCTTTCGATTTAGATATAATTATTATTTCTCTATAATTCGATCGTCTAGATAATTAAAATCACTATAGTTTGGTATTCAACACGGTCCTCGTGGGAACGATACTCTACTCATCACTTTATTACTTGTTAACGATCCGTGCACTTGCGGAAGTTGAAAAACCAGCAAACAAGTTTTTGACTCCATTGCTGCAGGCCTGGTGCTTGATATTGAATGATTAGTGATTTAATTACTTTTGACATTCTTATTTCTTTTATAGTTTATTTCTTGTCTAATTTTATTTTTACTTGTTTTTCTTGTTAGGTACATTGAGTTGTTTCATCAACAATTCTTCACAAGTTTTATTCAACAACACAATGATTTATTTTACAATACTCAGAGAAGATTCAATGAATTGGTAGAGCAATTTGCCAATTATAGTCTTTCAAATTATGAACTCACTCTCAATTTCTACAATGGTCTGGATGAAGTGACAAGGAATTGGATAGATTATGGAGCTTGGGCTACGGTGATCACGTTCTTCAAAGAAATCATGAGGATACCATTCACTTGTTGAATGACGTGGCGATTTTGATTACCATTGGCATTGGATCCTTCTTTGCGGAGTTGAGTCACCAATATCCCCCACACATTAATCAACCTAATATTTCACACCAACCATTCGAGCTATAATTAGAGAGGAGAGAGGGACTTGAAGAGGCGGTAGCTCATTCGAAAATTTTGACAAACTATTGGTGAACAATGAGCTATCACTTTATGAAAAGGAATTATATGAACAAGGTTGAGAGAATGAAGAAGCTTCATGGGAATTTGAACCAGTAGAAGTTAAGCTTCAAGAACAAAATTCCTTTGAAGATGACTTACCAAAGAGAATTCCCATAAGAACAGGAGTTACTTAAGAACGAGTGGAACCTAGAGTGAAGGAAACAACTCCTTTATAG
>NW_026614886.1:0-95701 GCF_030052815.1 Hevea brasiliensis | reverse complement strand
TAGATATTGAATATAAATGAAGTAGCAGAAAATAGAAAGGGAACTGGCATTAGAATTTCCACATACATTTTCATTATTCTCTCCAAGCCATCTCGAAGAATAGCACATCAAAGATCGTGGGCGAGTCTTGACCAAAGTTTCACAAGTTCAAAGCTGCAGATTCTCTTCGGTTCTTTTGTTCTATTTCTCTAAGCTGCTTTAATGTTCTTTTATTTTATTTTTATTATGTTTGCTAAACTCACCATGAGTGAGTAGTTTCTTTATTCTAGAATTAGAAGAGTAACACTTGTAATCATTATTATGGATAAATATTGAGTTTCATTTATTGGATTTTAGTTTTGTTCTTTGATTTAATATTCTATGTTCTTAATGCATGCTATGTGTACCCACCTAGCTATGATCTAAGATCTTGATTGAAGAAATGAAAGGTGAAGATTGGTATGAGAAAATCAGAGTATTAAACCTAGGTAGGCAGACCTAGAGATAGGCTGATGACCTTTGTGGAGTTCCATAATTAACCACAGATCTAAAAGGGTTTTTATTAGGACTAATCACTAACGAAAGTAGGGTTTAGCTCTAATTGAAACACACCTTAGGTGCCTTAAGTGAGGATCTAAGATATCTTAGGATTAATTTCCATTGAAGCAACGATCTTCAATCCTTTGAATGAGCAAGATTAAATCCATAATAAGCTTAAAGTGTGAAATCTTAATTGGAATTATTTTAAATAGATTGTTTCATTTTAAGTCCATTATCCTTCTAGTCTTTAGCATTCAAAATAGATTAGATTCACAACCCCATTTTATTTGGTAGTCTAGACAGTCAAAATTGTTGTATAGTTTGGTACTTGCTAATTAAATTCCTCGTGGACGATACTCTACTCACTACTTTATTATTTGTTAGCAATCCATGCATTTGCGTGGTTATAAAATTGGCAAATAAGTTTTTAGCAGTTCTGGGAATTTAACTTTAGTAATATTAGGCGATAGGTAATTTAGCTGATTTAGGCATTTATATTTATTATTTAAATTTGCTTAATTTGTTTTTATTCTTTTACTTTCTCTTAGGTATTTGATTTGGTATATGACCAGAACAAAATCGGAGGAAGAAATTTTGGACTTGGACCCCAAAATAGATAGGATTCTAAGAACCATTAAGAGAGAAAGGAAACATCAAGAACGAGATCAAGATATTTTAAAAGCTTCATCATGGCCAACAATAACAACTAGCCAAAACCCTTGAGGGCTTATGGAGCTCCATCTATCCAAGGATTCTAACCTAGTGTTACAAGACCCACCGAGGCCAATAATTTTCAACTAAAATCGGCATGGCTCCAAATGATCCAATAGACCCGGTTTGGAGGTTCACCTACTGAAAACCTACACTACCACCTCTAGTGCTTTCTTGCCCTATGTGACACATTTAAGATGAATGGAGTCTGATTAAGCTATAAGACCCAGCATTCCCATTCCCCTTCGAGATAGAGCAAGGAAGTGGTTACTTTCTCAATCAGTTAGAACATTCACCACTTGGGAAGACCTCTCACAAGCTTTTCTAGCCAGGTATTTTTCACCTTCAAAGACTGCAAAGTTTTGGGTTGAACTCAACACCTTTAGGCAAAAGAAAGGTGAATCACTCTATGATGCATGGGGAGATATGAAGATCTACAGAGAGAATGTCCACACCATGGCATAGAGGATTGGCTCCTAGTTTAGAATTTCTATAATGGGCTATTAACCCCTACAAGGAGCACAATAGATTCAGCTGCAGAAGGAGACCTGATGGAAAAAAAGGCAACGCAAACTTTTAAACTTCTAGAAAGGGTTACCTATTAAAACTATAAGTGAACAAATGAAAGGGGAGATAAAGAAGAATAATAGGGATCACGAAGTGGGCGCCTAAGCATGATAAATGCTCAATTTGACTATTCACCAAAAGGCTTAACAGAATGCAAGCCAATGCTATAAGGATGAACAACCAACACTGGGACAGCTGTGGAGGAGAGTGTATGACTTCATAATGCAATAACTTCAATGAGCCCTCTATATAGCAACAAACTATATGAATAACAGAGGAAACTTCAACCAGAGGTAGTTCAACAACCCATATTGAAACACTTACAACCTTGAATGGAGAAACCAACCTAACTTCTCATGGTCCAACTCGCAAAATCAGCCAATGAACAAACAACAAAGGTACAAACCACTAGCACCCACAGGTTTTCAGAATAGAGGACAAAACCTTGCACAGCCACTGCTACCTCCTCAACCTCAATAGCCTGAATCAAGGTTGACTATAGAATCCATGATGGAAGGCTTCCTAGCAGCCCAACAATAGCAGAATGAAATGATAAAGTAGCTAGCTTCCAGAATGGACCAACTAGCTACCTACAATAAGATGCTTGAAAACCATATTGCTCAACAGGCAAGTTCTTAAAGCAAGGCTATTGGTAAATTGCTAAGTTAATCAGAGATGAACCCTAAAGAACACTGTAAGGCAGTTACCTTGAGGAGTGGCAGAACATTAGAAAAGTAACTATCAGAGGAAAAATCAACTGAGAAAATCTCTGATGAATCCGACAGCCAAATAGAGGAGAATGAAGAAGAAGCTAAAAAGGATTAGGAGGAGGAAACAAAGAAGAAGAAGAAGTTACCAGAGCCATATCAACCTCCCCTACATTTTCCCCAGAAATTCCAGAAGGCTAAATTGGACAAGCAGTTTGAAAAGTTTTTAGAAGTTTTACAGAAACTTTACATTAACATTCGCTTTACAAAAGCACTTTCTCAGATGCCATCCTACACTAAGTTCCTTAAAGAGATTCTTTCAAAAAAGAGAAGGCTGGAAGACTACGAGACTGTTGCTCTTATAGAAGAATGCAGTGCTATATTGTAAAATAAGCTGACACCAAAGCTGAAGGATCTAGGAAGCTTCTCCATACCTTGTCTCATTGGCAACATGAAAATAAACAAGGCACTCTAAGATCTAAGTGCAAGTGTGAGTCTGATGCCTCTATAAATATGTCATAATCTAGATGTAAGAGAGCTCAAACCAATAATAATATCATTACAATTGGCTGATCGATCATCAAATACCGGTTGGCATCCTAGAAAATATCCCCATCAAGGTGGGAAAATTCTTCATCCCCAATGATTTTGTTGTCTTCGAAATGAAAGAGGATGTCCAAATCCCTATCATCTTAGGTAGACCTTTCTTGGCAACCGCCGAAGCTATCATAGATGTTAAGAATGGGCAGTTAACTATCAAGGTAGGAGATGAAGAAGTAGAATTCAACCTATTTAGAGCAGTAAAGCATAAACTTAAACCTAATGAATGTTTGAGGGTTGACAAACTAATAAGCTAGTTGAAGAGGAACTGCACGAAACACATCCTGAAGATCCTCTTGAAGCATGCATAGTGCACAGCCACACAGCAGATAATGAAAACGCAGAAATCGCAGCTTGTGCAAAATCTTTAGAAGTCAGCCATCCATACCTTTAGCTCAAGCTCTCCAGGTGGAAGAGCTAAAGGAAGGATAACCCAAAAGCAAGCCACAGAGAGATACTAAATAGGTAGGACTAAAACCTCTCCCCTCTATGATAAAGATCAAAGAAGCTCTAATTTCAGCACCAATTATGCAACCACCTGATTGAGAGCTACCATTTAACGTGATGTACGATGCAAGTGACTATTCAGTTGGAGCTCCATGCCATTTACTATGCCAGCAAGACACTTGATGACACACAAATCAAATATGCTATCACAGAAAAGGAATTCCTAGCAGTGGTGTTTGTAATTAACAAGTTTAGATCCTACCTATTTGGATCGAAAGTTACTGTATTCATAGACCATACTGCCATTCGATATCTTTTAAACAAGAAAGAAGCAAAGCCAAGGCTGATTCGATGGATCTTACTCTTATAAGAATTTAACCTTGAAATCAAGGACAAAAAGGAATCCGAGAACGTAGTAGCTGACCACCTCTCAAGGCTGAAATAGGAAGACATAGGGGACATTGAGGATTTGCCAATTGATGACTCATTTCCAGATGAGCAATTACTAGCATTCTCCCAAGCTCCATAGTATGTTGACTTTGTTAATTATCTTGTATGCAGGGCATTGCCACCAAATATGTCTTAACAGTAAAGGAAGAAATTCCTGCATGACGTGTGCTTTTACACATGGGAGGAACCTCTACTGTATAAGGAATGCAATGATGGGCTAATAAGAAGATGCATACCGGAGGAGGAGATATAGAGCATTCTGCAGCACTGCCATCCATCATTATATGGAGGATATTTTGGGATCACAAAAACAGCAGCTAAGATTTTGCACAGAGGGTTTTACTAGCCACATCTTTTTAAGGATGTGAGATCCTTTATGCTGGCTTGTGATCGATGCTAAAGAACAGGAAACATCTCAAGAAGGAATGAAATGCCACTGCATGGTATACTTGAAATTAAACTATTTGATGTATGGGGAGTAGACTTCATGGGTCCATTCCCATCCTCCTTTGGAAACAAGTATATTCTAGTTGGTGTTGATTATGTGTCAAAATGGATAGAAGAAATAGTCACACCAACAAATGATGCCAGAGTGGTCACAAAATTCCTCAAAAAGAACATCTTCATAAGATTTGGCATTCCAAGGACAATAATCAGTGATGGAGAAAGTCACTTCTGCAATCAACAATTTGAAACACTATTGAAGAAATATGGAGTGACTCACAAAGTGGCAACCCCTTTCAATCATCAAACGGTGGTCAAGTAGAAGTTTCAAACCGGAAGCTGAAACATATCCTTGAGGAAACAAATAATCGCTTAAGGAAAGACTAGTCTATAAAGTAAAATGATACATTGTGGGCATATCACATTGCATATAAAACTCCCATTGGAGCAACATTCTTTCGCCTAGTTTATGAAAAATCATGCCACCTCCTCGTTGAACTTGAACACAAGGCCTGTTGGGCAATCCAAATCCTAAACTTTAACTTAAAGGCTGCTGGTAAAAAAAGGCTTTTACAGTTTAATGAGCAAGAAGAAATTAGACAAGATGCCTATGAGAATGCTAAGATCTTCAAGGACAAGACCAAAAGATGGCACGATGAACGCATATCAAGGAAAGAAATTAAAGAAGGATATCTTGTCTTGCTGTTCAATTCGAGATTAAAACTCTTTCCAGGGAAGTTGAGATCAAGATGGTATAGACCCTTTAAGGTGACTAAAGTCTTCCCACATAGAGCAGTAGAAGTATGGAGCGAAACCTCAGGTGTCTTCAAGGTTAATGGGCAAAACCTTAGGTGTTTTAAATAGATTGTTTCATTTTAAGTTCATTATCCTTCTAGTCTTTAGCATTTAAAATAGATTAGATTCACTACCCCATTTTATTCGGTAGCCTAGACAGTCAAAATTACTGTGTAGTTTGATACTTGCTAATTAAATTCCTCGTTGTATGATACTCTACTCACTACTTTATCACTTGTTAGCGATCCGTGCACTTGCGAGATTGTAAAATCGGCAAACACATAGCTGGCCATTCTCCCCCCCCCCCTTCTCTCTCTCTCTCTCTTTAGTTTCATTTTCATCCTTGACATAAAAATTCAAGAACACCAAGTGTTGTTGATCTTGAATTATAAGTAAGAAAGTGTTTCTCACCACTTCCAAAGAGAGAAAACGACAAGACAATATACTCTTCCTCCTTCTTGTTGTTGGCCGAACCATAAGAAGGCTAAGGAAGGAATTTTGAGTTGATCAAGAAGCTTGTATGGATAAGCTGGAGGGCTAACAATTGGTGGCCTAGTTTCCCGGATAAGGTGTTGAGAATTTTATTATGTGCCTATTGGGTAAGAAATTCTCCAAAACCCTAACTTGTTTAATTTTGAGGAAAATTTTTTCCTAATGGCAATTAGGCTTAATTTTCATTTAAAACATGATTTAGTGTGACTAAATGTTGTGTTTTTCAATAGCTTAATGTGGTTGCATAATGCATAAAACCCTAAGTTATGAAAAATTTTAAATTGCTAATGATTGCACCTATTGATGAATTATTCTTGTAATTGGTGCATTTCCTTTTTCAATTGGTATCAAAGCCACCCTCATTTGCCATTAGGAACATCAATTCATGGTATAGGTAGTTTGGGACATTTGTATATTGCATGAGATGCAATTGAAAATAAGTAAAACTTAAAAGAAAATTATTGCAATTCAAACAAGCATGTTGAGTTACTGTTCATATTTTGGTTCAGCCAAAATTATGTTTTTTGTAAACAATTTTATCTTTTTAAGTTAACTTATTTAATGGTTTTGGACATGCATATGATGATGTTTAAAACCTTTAGATACTAAGAAGAATCATAAATTTTAAGTGAAGTACTATTATGCCTAGGTGGAATGTCCATTAGGCTATTGATGTGATTAAGGTATTTTCTCAACTTGTATGAATTTTCTTGGTGATTAAAATGTTTAATCCAAGTTCGAAAACTGAATATAATATGATTATGAATGTGATTCATAGGTGATTAGATTTAATTTTGAATATGTGATATTTAAAATTAAACATATATTCATGTGATCAATGTATGGATGTTAGCATGAAGGGTGATCATGGATTTTAGGAGACCAATGTGATTGTGTTTTTATATTTTCAATGGACTTGTAATAATTATTTTAATTCTTACAAGGGCTGTATCATAAGTTATTGTGATAGATTCCTTAGGTTGTAATTTATTTATTTGAGCTTGCGTGCTCAAGTTTACTGTAATTTCACCTTGGTATGCCAAGGATATGAGATGTAATTAGCTTGGTGGTCTTACAAAAAGAAATGGAGATTGATACATTTATGTATATCAGTGGGAGCACAACACTTCAAGCTTGTTTTGAATTTAGAATGTATAGGATATGTTCTTGATTCAAAGGTTTCTGGTCCCTTACCTATAGGGGCTTCAGAAGAACAAGAAACTTTAGATAAATGGAAAGAGCACGATCTTAGGGCAATATGCTATATGTTTGCTTCTATGACAAATGAATTGCAAAACTAGCATGAGAAAATGCAAAAGTGCATCAAACATCCTCGCTCACTTATAAGAGTTGTATAGTGAGCACAAAGATACATGCAAGATATGAGATATCTAAACAGCTATTTAGAATGAGAATAACTGAAGGATAGGATGTGGGAGACCATGTATATAAGATGATCCAACTTATTGAATAGCTGGAGGATCTTGATTTTTATATGGACTTCCATTAGTAAACAGATTTGATCCTTCTGTCTTCGCCTGAGTCATTTTGATCTTTCATTACAAATTTCCACATGACTAAACAAGAATGCACTCTAGCTGGGTTATTGAACCTGTTGGTAATAGCCCAAAAGAACATGCCAGGTAATAAAGGAAAGGAGGTTGCTTTAGCTGCCTCTTCTTCTTTTACTGAAAAGTCCAAAAAAAAAAAGAAAGCTAATAAGAAAAAGAAGCTTTCTGTTCCAGGTCCATCTAGAAAAATAATAATAATAAAAAAAGAAAACAGAGGCTATTTTAAGCAAAGGAAAATGTTTCCATTATCAAAAAGAAGGGCATTGGAAGAGGGATTACCCTTAGTATTTAGAGTCTATGAAGAATAAGAAGGATAAACCTTCTGAAGGTATCTCTATTTCTTGTTATTTATATTTTGGTAATACTAATATTTTATCTATAGCTTAGGTTTTAGATGCTGGTGCAAGTTCTCACATATGTTTTGATATGCAAGAACTAGCAAGCAGTAATAGGTTGGACTCGCAAGATGTTAGACTCCGTATTGGTAATGGAGCAATGGTTGTAGCCTTAGCCATAGGGTCCAAATATTTATACCTAAAAGGATATGTTTTGTATTTAGATCATATATTATATGTACCTGATGCTTTCAAAAATATCATTTCTATATCTAGTTTGACTAGAAATAGATATGAATTTTGGTTCATAGATGATGTGTGCAATATTTATTTTGGAAATAATATTATTGGCATGGGTAGTTTGCATGATGGACTTTATTATTTGGACAATAATGATAAATACAAAACCAGTGTAAGCAATCAAATTGAATTTAATGCCATAACTGAAACCAAATCAAGCGTAAAACATCTTTGGCACTTAAGATTGGGTCATTTTGTAGAATATAGGATTACAAAATTGGAGAAAATGAGAATTTTGTCTCCATTGAGTTATGAACCTACTCCACTTTGTGAATCCTACCTTCAAGGAAAAATGACTAGATCTCCCTTTGTAGGACAAGGACTAAGAGTTAAAGATATTTTGGAGCTAGTACATAGTGATGTATGCGGCCCATTTAAAGAAATGGTAAGAGGAGGTTATCACTACTTTATTACCTTTACTGGTGTTAAATCTAAGTATGAGAATTTGTATTTAATGAAATATAACTATGAATCCTTTGACAAGTTTAATGAATTTAAATCTAAAGTAGAAATCAAATAGGAAAAAGTATTAAACTCTATAATCAGATTGAGGAAGAGTGTCACACCCTACCCCTCAGTAAGGCATAACATGATCTCGTAGTACACTTAATGAATTACCATACTTCGCCTACCGATAACTCATTAAATATACTACAAGGGATTTTAAAATTATTTTCATTCATTTTGAAAGTGGTGGGTAAATTTTTCACAAATATTAAAAACCTTTATTTGACACTAAGTCATAAATCAAATTTTTGGATATTAAAAATCTTCATAATTTTTACAAAAATTCTGATAGAGTGCTAGCTGTATTTTGAGAAAACAAATTTTAAAAACTTGCAAAGAAAAAGACTCCCAATGTTTTTACTCTACCACCACTCCAATACAAATCATTTTCATATCCCCATTCAACACAATTAACTCAATTCAATTTTTCAAGCCATACTTAGCATAAAGAAAATCATACATGGATTTCAAAACTCAGGAAGAAATTTGGATATTGCAATAATTTACATTTTAATTACATACCCAAAATAATATTACAAAAGTTCTTGTACAACTACTCAAATAAATTACAGCAAAATCTATGTACAAGGGTATACCTATGATATACTTGGAGCTAATATGAATGTGTCTTCAAAGCGCAGCTATAGAAAATCTCACTCAGTTGTTCTATCTTTGCTTTCACCTGCGACAACATACAAAGCTATCGCTGAGTGATGAACTCAGTGGTGCACAACTATAATTTAAAATATAGTGCAATATACCTTAGCAAAATTACAGCAAAGAATTTAAAAATCTGGACATTCATCAAATTCAAAAAATTAAAAGATTGGTTGCCAATAATATAAATCATTTGTTAAAATGACTTTGAGCAAGAAATTCAATTTATCAAATCACAACTAGACATTTAATGCATAAATCCCATTTGAAATTGAAATTCTTTAGTATTCAAAAATCATTCTTCATCTCACTAACTATGCAAGACTAATCCGTAAGGGCCATCTTTAGGGTGATTCTAACTCCCTATGGTCGGGGAGGTCGAATCAGGATTCTAACTCCTTGTAACACCCTAACTGTAGTCATTCAGTATATTCTACTGTTCTGGTGATCGGTGTCAGTCCGGATAGCTAGAACGTCTAGAAAAATATTTAGACTAGAGTGAGGAATCATAAATAACTCAAATAATAGTAAGAAAAATTTAGGAAAAATTTTAGAAATAAAATACAACCAAGTTAAATGAGCTGGTGCCCTAGCGATGGGTAACCCAGTGGGAAGTTGCAATCCTCACAGCTAGAAGCCCTAAACCCTGGGAAAAATTTATGAAATAATTTTTGGGACTCTAGAGAAGAGCCATTGAGATTTCTATGACATTAGAATGCCAAGAAAAGGCTTAGAAAAATTTTTAGATCTGTATAGACAATTTTGGCTCTATAAGCCAAACGGAGGGCATTTTGGTCATTTCGTCTTCAGAGATAATTTTTGGCCGACTTGTCCAGTTAAGTAAATAATTATTATGACATAAAATGTGAATAAATATTGCTAAAAATTTAATTAAAAATGGATAGAAAAGAAAGAAGAAGAAAATGAATTAAATACCTAATTATGACATCATAATGATGTCATTTAAAAATTTCCACCAATCACATTTAGACAACCACTTAATAAACTAATAAAAAGAGATAAAATTTACAAGAAAATCAATTGTCTTCCTCCTCCCATCAGCTGGCCGAAACCCACTTATTTCTTCCTCCATTGATTTCTTCATTCAAAGGTTTGATTCCCACTCCATTTCACCATAAAATCTCTTACTCCCTTCACAAAAACTCATCCTCATACCTAAAGCAAGCTTTGGACAGCAAAAAGAAAGGAAGAAAGTGAAGTTTTGAAGTCTTGGAAAGTGACGAAGTCAAGGTTAGTGCCATATCTCTCTCTCTCTCTCTCTCTCTCTCTCTCTCTCTCTTTCTTCTTGTTTTCATGTTAGGATACAAAAATCAACTAGAAATTATGGAAAAAAAAAAAGAAAAATATCATGATAGGACCACTTCAAATTTTGGCAGCGCAGAGAGAGCGAGGATTTTGATGATTTACTTACAATTAAACTTGTGTATTAATGCCAATTAATGTGTATATATGGATTGGAGTTGGGGATTTTATGAGTTGCATGAGACTGAAACTTTGATTAATTAGGGTTTGTGATGAATTGAGGGTTATTATATTGTAATGCTAAGTGGAGTTCTAATGGTCAATTAGTGACCATTTGGCTTAGTATAATGAGGAATTGAAGTGAATTGTAGCTTTGGATTTGAGGTTGGGTGTGCTGCCTTGAGTGCCCTGCAGGTGTAATGGCCCAGCCCACTAGTGATATTGTCCACTCTGGGCCGAAGCCCTCATGGTTTTAAAACGCGTCACTAGGGGTTACGAACTGCCAACTTATAAACCTAGCATCTCTTTCGTGTTTTACGATGTGGGATTTGCCTAGGTGTTACAATCCACCCCCTTATGGGACTCAACGTCCTGCGATGTTTGCCCCACCATTGCCCAAGGTTGCACGTGGAGTGGCTCGATACCACAAACTCCAGGAAGTTCTCCATTCCACCTATGGGATAAAGCGTGAGGCTTATGGCCAGCGGATAATTCCTCTAGTGGTTGGAGCCCGATCGTTACAATTGGTATCAGAGTCGCTCGCGTGTCCTCTTAGGCGATGGTGGGGCAAACCTCAACAAGGAAACTAAGTCCCGAAAGGGAGGGAGAAAGGTCCCTTAGGCAAATCTCACATCGGCAAAGCACGGAGATGGTCTTGGGCTCAAAAAGTAATGATATATAAGATGGGGGAACTAATCACTAGAGGTGCCTTTTGGTGGAATGACCTGGAGAGTTGGAAGAACTCCAGGGTTAAACTTGCTCGCTTGAGAGAAATCCTAGGATGGGTGTAACACCCTAGGCAAATCTCACATCAGCAAAACACGAGAGAGATGTTGGGTTTATAAGTTGGTGGTTCGTAACCCCTAGTGACGCATTTTAAAACCGTGAGGGCTTCGGCCCAGATCGAACAATATCACTAGTGGGCCAGGCCATTACATTTGTGGTATCAGAGCCACTCCGCGTGCAACCTTGAATGATGGTGGGGCAAACCTCAGCAAGGACGCTGAGTCCCATAAGGGGGGTGGATTGTAACACCCTAGGCAAATCCCACATCGGCAAAACACGGGAGAGATGCTGGGTTTATAAGTTAGCGGTTCGTAACCCCTAGTGACGCGTTTTAAAACTGTGAGGGCTTCGGCCCAGAGCGGACAATATCACTAGTGGGCCGGGCCATTACATTTTTGGTATCAAAGCCACTCCACGTTCAACCTTGAGCGATGGTGGGGCAAACCTCAGCAAGGACGCTAAGTATCATAAGGGGGGTGGATTGTAACACCCTAGGCAAATCCCACATCAACAAAACACGGGAGAGATGCTGGGTTTATAAGTTAGCGGTTCGTAACCCTTAGTAACATGTTTTAAAACCGTGAGGGCTTCGGCCCAGAGCGGACAATATCACTAGTGGGCTGGGCCGTTACATTTGTGGTATCAGAGCCGCTCCGCGTGCAACTTTAAGCGATGATGGGGCAAACCTCAGCGAGGATGCTGAGTCCCATAAGGGGGGTGGATTGTAACACCCTAGGCAAATCCCACATCGGCAAAACACGGTGTCGACACCATATTTTGGCCGATCCCTAGAATCAATAAAAATTCTTCTTTAAACAGCTAATCACGTTTCCGATCCCTCTTTGATAGGCGGTCACACTTCCGATCTCTCCTCACAAAGAATTGAATTAATGCTGAGTCCTCATATTCATTAAGGCCTCGCCGATCTCTCAAATCATTTACCGACCTCTCAAACCCGTTGTCGAATTTTCGGACCTGTCAAGTATATTCCTGATCTCTGTTGATAAATAAAATGAACTGGCACTAGATCTTTTCCTACCAGTTTTATTGCCGACCTCCTTTTCGGAAGATTAAGAGCTAAAGTTTTGGTTCGGTCTAACGAGGGTTCCGATCTTAAGTGTTCAAGTTAAATTTTCAATTTTAATCAAGTCCCGTTCAGCATTTCTCCCCCACCGATCTCATGCTTATTGTGCTTTCCGATCTTTTATACTTAGATTAATAATGGCATTTAGTTCATGTTTCGCTATGCTCATACAATCAAATACTTAGGCAATTCAAAGATTTTCCAATCACATCCATTCATTGAACAAAAGAGATATTCCATTTCATTTCATAATTTGTACAAGTTATTGGTGAGGATCACCCCACTGATTTACTGCTCACTCTCTCTCTCTTCCTCGCCCTCCTCTTCACTATCTTCACCATCGCCCCGGAGCAGTCGTCCATCCAAGAGAAGTCCTCTTGAGGATAGCGCTTTTGGAGTTCGGCCAAGAGATCCTTATGAGCATTCACATAGGCTCGGCTATTCAGACACCATCTCTTCATCCTTTTCCTTAAGCTCTTTGTCTTTCTCAGAAAGCTCCTTATCCTTCGCGTTAAGCTCCTCTACAAGTTGAGCGACTGCGGCCGTTGGCTGAAGTGCACGGACTTCTCTGAGCCCGTTCACTTTGGCCAAGTCACGAGACCTTTCGGCGGTGGTCTTCATGGTACTTCGCCCGTCCCTCGACTTGAGATATATAATCCGGCGGATGAGAGTTGGGATCGGAGGAAGCCAATTCTGATTTTCTTCCCGACCTCCTTACCCGAACTGAATCTTTTCCCGAATCATGGTGCGGTTCACGGACACTCCACGTTAGGCTCATGGTTGAGTCAAGATATCATCGAGACCATGCAGGATAACTGTCGGTCCTCTGAAAGAAGATGGTAGACCCGGGACTTTGGCAAAATCGGGGTTCTCTAACTTGATCGGTTATTCTTCAAGCGATCGATCGGCATTTGGCGCCACGAGAAGAGGTCCTCCCGGAAGCTTGAGAGGCCCCCTTCCGTGCTTGGGACAAGCGAGAGAGGCGGAGCTGCTCTTCCAATCTAGGAGGAGACTGGCGGCTTGATGGTCGGCGGACCGAAGGTTGAGGTGGGTCTCTTTGTATCTCCCGAGTTCGTGGCCAGGGTGTTTGAAGTCGTTCGACGCTTCATCTCCTTTACTTTCAGGAAGATCTCTTTGTCCTTCTTCCGCTTCCTAGAACCCTCACCACCCGCCATACTGCACAAAGAAAAGGTTAGTGAGATCTCTAAGGTCTGAGGCGAGATATAGAAAATACCAATGCCGAGTCGAGAGCGGAAGTTCGCGAGCTTGGCGGTGATCGATTGCATGGTCAATGGTGCGATTCGGCGATCACGGCATTTGGGCGGGAATATTTTAGAGTGGCGGCGACTTTTCAGCTCCATCACTGTGAGCTTTCCTCTTGACTCAAGGTAATGTGCTTGAGCGAGGGCCCCTGGTACCACCAGCTACGAGAAAGTCCTCAGCGGCTCGGATCTTTACTCCTCGGAATGAAGAACCGGTTCTTCCAATTCTTAAGGGATGAGGCGGTCGGAAAAGAGTCCGCAATGAGGCTTCACTGAAAGAACCAGTGTTCGTCATCCTTTGGCGAGTTAGTGCATGCGGCTCGGCGAACACCTTAGCCGTAGGTCTGATTCCCTTAGCTCGGCATAGACCTCGGAAAGCTACCAAGATCCGCCACGAGTTGGGGTGGATTTGAACAATGGATGTTCGGTGAAATTTTAGGACCGCCTTATAGAAATCGTCTAGAGGAACCTCAGACCGGCCTTTATCTGTTCCTCATACACCATAACCATGTCATCCTCTTCAAAAGAGTGATCGACACGAAGATCGCCATGGCACTTGATCAGCTCATATGAATCAAGACAAATGTTGTATTCTTGAACAAGCGATTGCGGTCGGATTCACGAAGAACCGGCGGAAGCTCGTCTATAGGAAGGTCTCTCTCCTTGAAGGTGGTGCAAGCCTTGATGGTATGACCCGACCAGGCACAGGCGAGAGACCCTAGGGGTTTAGGTTGCCTTTGGGCCCGGCGCCTCTTCTTCGTCGGATGATGACCATGAGAACTGAATGGAAGGAGGGCTCGTCGCTCTCGACCTTCGGCACGCTCATTTTAAAAGAAACAAAGAACTTAAACAAGAAAGAAGATCAAAGTCCTTACGAGTGCGATGGCGTCGGTGAGGCTGAGAAAATGAGAGAACTTGAAGTTGTGAGCGATTGAAAATGGAATGAGAGAACAAGCGGCTAACCCTCCCACCCCTATTTATACTAGTCAGAGCATTTAATGCTCGCGAGGTTCTAAGCGGCGCATCGATTGGTGGGACTCGGCAATGTTACGACACTTTTCTCAAATATCCGAATGTTACGAGATCGGTTTATTAGAGATCGGCATAATAAGTTAAACATTTTGAATAAAGGGTCGCTAAGTGTCATTCGGGTAAAGAATCGATTGGATAATCACATTAGGGATCGGAAAATAATCAATGCAAAAACAATAAGATGATAGCAGACAAAATGAAGTCTTTATTTCCAAAAGATCGGATTACATCATTTGGGCGATCTCTAGGGATCGGATTACACTAACATTGGATCACATCATTTACGTGATCTCTAGAGATCGGATTGCATTGAAAATAAAATACATCCTTTGGGCGATCTCTAGGGATCGATTACAATAAAGGTCTAACTACATCATTTGGGCGATCTCTAGAGACCGAGCGAAAATCCTATCTGAAGGGGCGATCTAAGGATCGGTTTATAACTTATCCCAAGGATACCACCCGATCTAAGGATCGATTTATAAGCGATCCCAAGGATATGCCGGCCGGATGCTTCATCCATTGTCGAACACCCAATGTGGATCGAATCGTGGAACACTCAATGTGATGAGAAGCGAATGAACTTCGATTGAGCAACTCGAGATCGGTACAACCGAGGCCCGCAATACGGATCGGTCAAATCCGGTTCTCTCACCATCGTCAATTAGGATCATCCAATCACGGGATCGTAAATTTTGATCGGTGAGAAAGAAATCCATCGGAAAAGATCAAAGCCTCGATTATAGCGAACTTCTCTGGGCGGCTAGAACAAGGTAAGTAAGAAATGAAGAGAGGAAAGTCGGATGAAGAAAATGTCTCCGTCGGGTATATATAGGGAAAATGAGCATTTATTCTTTGGCGGAAAAGCAAGCGGGCGCTTGAGAATCGAGATGCAATTAATGCTTGGACCGAATCGGTGATCAAGGGATAAAAGAGATCGGAGATAGGAGATCGGCATGAGAGATCGGAATAGGAGCTAGGAGGATCGGAAGACAAAAAGAATAAGACAAATCCCAATAACCGTCGTCGAATCGAGCGAGGTAGTTAAAGCGTGGCGAGATCTCCACCGCACGCCTAAGAATCGCCTTAATCTTTGGCAGTGCGGTATGTCATGTGATCCTGTACATCCCAATCTCCACCGTTGATCTCACTTGTAAGGATGAATCCGGAACCCTTGGATCAAAAGAGAAGGCGGCAATACCGGCGTTTTTCACTCTTAGCCCTCGGATCGTTCGGACAAGAGGACTCAAGACCGTCAGTTAAAGAGGAAAAGGACAAATATTACGAAGCGATCTCGACCATTCATTTTGATTCTCTTTAATTCTGAACATCCGATCATGTACTTCAAAATCTTGACCCTCCATCTCCCTCAAAATAAATCGACCCTTCATGGGAGCACCGATTCCTATAAATACTGCATGAAAAAGCTGTTCAGGACGGAAAAAAATATAGACAAGAGGCTGCTATTATCGTGGAGGAACTACGAAACTTCATTCGGTTGTTACTCTGCTTTGTTTAGTGATTAAAAGACTTTTGAAACTAGTTTTCAGGAGTGTTTTCTTGGAAAAGATTTTGAATCTTTGGAACTCTACATTTCGGTTTGTTCATTATCTGGTCATACTCTCATCATCTCTGCTTTCTTTTCCTCTGTTCAAGCTCAACTTCCTTCCACTGGTTCTTACAGTTACCTTTTAGCTAAAGCATCTCTCGGTTTCACGACAGACATCAACTCTCGGTGATCAATCCGCCATCTTCATCACTATTTACCACCTCATAGTTATTTCAATACATTTGGCTCCTCACGGACATCAACTCTCGGTGATCAATCCGCCATCTTCATCACTATTTACCACCTCACGATTATTTCAATATATTTGGCTCCTCACGGTAGAGTTCATATTCTTGTTTTATTAAGTATTTGCATTTACTTTTGCACTTTCTTTGTTCTCTTTACGTACGCAGTTTTCTCTAAGTTTATTCTAAGCAAAAAATCTCAAAGAACGTTACTCTCGAATTATCTCTTTAGTGATCGGTCCATCATTTCATCAATTTCGTCATTTACGAATACGAGCTTTTAGCTCCTAGTAGCGTGTAAGTGGTCGGAGCAAAATATAGGTATCTGCAACTTAAGGGTCTCTTTTAAAGAAAGCTTGAATAACACGTCGGGAAAATAGCCAAACTATTAAGGTGGCGTGAGCGGAATTCGGCAAGATACCATGAAGAGGAATAAAACCAAAATAAACTAGACGAAACAGATCGGACATTAATAGGTATCGTAAAATGACTACATGGAAGGTCGGTAAATCAAGTTTAGTATTACCCATTTAGTCATAGGGTATCAAGAAACCTTATCTCCAGCATTTTTAATGCGAAACCTTAGTTTTAGGTTCTTGTGACATGTAGCTGAAATTGAAATTCGGAGATCGGCAAAGCCCCTTCGAGCTCCTGCTAATCCGAAAGAGATCGGAGGAGGGTTCTTATCAGGTCTCCCCCAAAATTCTAATAAACGTCTAAAAGAGATCGGAGGAGAGTTCTTATCAGGTCTCCTTCAAAATTTTAATAAACATTAAATAGAGATCGGAGGAGAGTTCTTATCAGGTCTCAACTCAAAACATTAATAAATAACTCTAAAGGAGATCGGAGGAGGGTTCTTATCAGGTCTCCCCTCAAAATACAATAAGCGTCTAAAAGGGATCGGAGGAGAGTTCTTATCGGTCTCATCCTAAAATAAATAACTTAAAGGGGATCGGAGGAGAGTTCTTATCAGGTCTCCCCTCAAAACTTTAATAAATAACTTAAAAGAGGTCGGAGGAGAGTTCTTATCAGATTCTCACACTCGTTCACTAAGGTTGTCTCATTTACTTGTGTATCAGGTAATCCTAATTAGTGAAAAATCAAATATTCCTTTTACCAAAAGGACTAACATTCCCATTCAAGCCCTCCTAACTAATTTATAAAGGGCGCAAAACTAAATCTACTTACCCTTATCAAGGGACGAGGTGGGGTGCCTAACACCTTCCCAGTAGTTCTGGACCCGAACCTAGAATCTCTGTCTTGAAGTGGTTTCATTTTTAATTTATCTTCTCAAGGGTTTTCTTTAGTTCCCCTCAAAACTAAGGTGGCGACTCCTCACTTTTCCCACTTGGTGAGTGATCGTCAGGCGACATAAAATCCCATTCATGACTTAGCGACTCATTGAGGACATATTGACCCAACTTGATCTAGAGGTCCAAAAGTAGGCTTAATTTTTGTCAGATCAAATTATATTTAGAGGGCTCACTCGGCGATGTCTTATATGCTAATTATTATTGCTACTAACTATTTTGTTTTGCTGTTCTATCTCCTACGATTGCTCTTCATTTCAAAGAAAAGAAAAAGAAAAATGGAAAAATAAAATCCCTGAATTGGGAAGAGGTAAAAGTGTCCCTTCACACCTTTGAACACTTACACAATGTCCTCACACACTATGGTCCTAACAGGGCTTTCTTACCCTTTTAGGAAAGTAGGAGGGTCATGTAGCGGTGCAGTGGGTTTTACCCGTTAGTATCCGTGAAGGCTTCTCAAATTGAAACTCGTTCTATTTACCGTGATACAGTGGAATTTTCCGATAATATCATGGGGGTAGGATGGGGCTCTCTTTTTTCTGATGAGGGGCAATTTGGGAACTGTGGCTATTAGAAAATTAGATCTGAGCTAAACCGTCACGATAGTGAAAGCCAGTAGTAAAGCGCCTCATAAGATAGAACTATCCGGATAGGTAGCGCTTACCGGTGTTAGGAGTCTCCCTACTATAGGACAAAGGGGCATACTTACTCTTACCTATTCTGCTTTAATTTCCTTTTGTTCATTTCTTTAGAGGGTAATCTTGAATCCTACTAAAACGCCTACACATTTTCCTACTTTGATAAATGTATGCGTGTCCTACTCAGCAGTATGATTCAAAATTACCTAATTTGTCTTACTAACAAATTTTCCATGAGCGTTACCAAACCAAGAGTGCGTATAAGGATAGGCACCATTTTTATCATGGCATCCTTGAGTCGATCGGCGGGAGAGGCTCGACATGCTAAACTTTGGTCCAAATCAGCTCATTGGTGGTACCCTCGCAAAATGATGTTTAGAGGCACACGTTAGCTCAATACCTTCACTGGATCTGGACAAAATAGAGGTCAAAATGAACAACCTCGAGTGCATCTAATAGATGGAGGTTGCTTCCCGATCAGTCAAGGTGCAGTTTGAAGAGAATGCGGAAGGATTGCAACCTTAATGCAAGTCAAGGTCCAAATCCTGCATTAAAAGCCATGTTGACGGTTTGGAATCCTAAATGCAGTGTTCTCTTTCAATGACATTGATACGGCCCCACTATGGAAGAATATCGGGCATTCTTTGGGGATCCCATACTCATTGCGAGCCGGATCTACTTACACCTCGAGCATGGCGGACACGAAAGCGGTTGGCACATATGTTGGGTTCTCCCCGGAAGAAGTAAAGTCGAGCGATCAAAGGAACACGCATGGATGGCATTGGGCGTACCTTGAAGCGGTTAGATCATCACCTCCAAGAAAGCGGTGGGATCAAGCTTAGTAGCACTTCGCCTTGGGAATCTATGGTGCGATCCTGTTCCGGGGCCATTGGGGATCATCACTTGCGATGCGGTGGAGGTATTTTGGGCGGTAGAAAGGCGGGGATCAATCCGTCTGGCAATTCTTGCGAAACCTTGTTAACCTAACTACTGCGGACAACGGGAAAGGGTCCATTAAGTGTTGCTCTCAGTTATTATACCTCTGGACTATCAGTCACATGTGTCCTGTGGAGACAAAAGGATTGACTTGGTACCTTGACCAGCCTCCCATTGAGAAGATGATCCGGTTAGTGATCAGCTCGAAGAATGAAAAACAGTGGCGGGAACGGATTTTGAGTTTCAATAGCCATGATTACTGTTGGAGGAAGCTGTGGACGTCAAGCCAACCCGTCTTGATTGGTACAGGAGGTATTCAGTCGGTGTCCCTGATTGGAATAACCGGGTATACAAGTTACACTCCAGCACTGGTAATGAGGCAGTTTGGCTCAACACAGTCCATGATCAACATTAAAGAATACCACCAAGGTCACTTCTACCATGAGCTCAAGGAAGAAGAAGGGTTGAAAATGGCTCGCAAGTCCTAGGAAAACATCACTCTAATGGAGAGATCACCCAAAGGCCCAAGTGCCTCGGGCGATTACCTTAAATGGAGGCGATAGGGACCAAGAACACTCTAGTAGAATTCAAGGGCGACAACCTCGCCAAGACGCCCTATTAGAGGAAGGCGATAATCGCTGGTTGACTCGCTACAAAGGCAAATACCGAGAACTCACAGTGCAGAACGAATGAAACAATTGGAGGACCAACAGCAGAAACTTAAGAGAAGGGTAAGAAAGCTCAAGGAAGAGGCAAGGGCCGAAAGGATAGGGTTCGAAGAGCAAGAGGTACAGTGGGAAAAAGAAAGAAACTCTCTCCAAGCTGAGGTCAAAGAGATGAAAGGGCAGAATAGTAAGCTTCAGGAAAGGATGAAGTACCAAGAGGTACTCGTTGAAGAGTATATACAGTAAAACAAGAAGAAGAAGCAAGAATTAAAAGAACACGAACTCATCATCAACGACATCTTGAAAGAGTGTGCTAAAGAAACGAAAGATAAACAGAAACAAGCTGCCCTCTATCAAGGGTGAAAGAAAATGTGGACCAGTTGGAGAAAATGATAGCACAGGAAAAAGGAACTATTACGAATCAGAGTATGCTCTGAAAGTGTTCGATCTGCCAAACAAGAGGAAAGGTTATATGAGTATCTCGAAAATGTCATCTCATTATAAAGAACCTCCCGAGAACCTAGGCGATGTAAAGAATATCTTTATACAATTATTGATTAATGAAATGATTTTGGACCATTGTTTAAGCGATTTGTGAATGAATAATATGACTCCGTAGGAACTCCTCGCTAGGGTTATGTGAAAAATTGAGTGCGCTATATGAGCAGGTATCATAAATGCACATTCAATCCCGTCATTCACGGTCAGACTATCGAGCGATGCCATGATAAAGTTGATGCGGTTATCCTTTTGCAGATTCCAACCTGGCTCTCAAATGCCACTGTATCCTTCGTCCAGACCAGGACTTTTAGTTTCTTTGCAAAACTCAAATTCATTTAAATTTTTTTATCCTCACGAAATCAATATTGATTCAAACAAGGCAAGTCGACCAAGCACACGATCCAACCCAAGCGAGTGTACTTAACAAGATCTCGAGCGAGGAAGATAATGGAAAATCGGGAGCAAGTACAGAACCTACAGGACGGTCTCAGAGTTGAAAGATCGACTTTACGAAATTATGAGACTAATGAGGAAATGTCTCGAACAAACACCTTGAACCTAGCCCACCATTACCTCCTCGCCTCCTACAACAAATGATCCTTAGCAAGCTTCAACCTCTTTTACCTTTCGGTCTCCCATTCGGACGACAATCACTGTCAATCCGGTGACCATAAATAATGACCCACCTTTTTCCTATTACGGCCGTCTCAAATGCGAGCCTCACCATTCAATCCCGATCCCTCGATTTACTCCACCCCTCGGCTCCGGTTGGAGGGCGTATCATGCGATGGAAGGAGAACATAGGCGAGAGAAAAGCGAGAAACTATCTCGCCTAGAAGAAAGATTGAGAGCAATAGAAGGGTTGAACATGTATGGCTCGATCGATGTGTAAATCGCGAGATTGGTGCGGATGTGGTGGTACCACCCAAATTCAAGGTTCTGATTTCGACAAATACAGCGGAAACTCAGATCCCCGCAACCACATGGCAACCTACATTGCCAAAATATGCGCCTTAACGAAGGCGATAGACTTCTCATTCACTTCTTTCACGAGCCTCTCGGGCGGCTACGAGATGGTGCATACAATTGGGCGAGCAAAATTTGCACTCTGGAAGGACTTAGCGATACCTTTCTAAAGCGGTACAAATTCAATTGTGATCGGCACCCACGAGGAGGACCTCAGGAACTGGTGCAGAAAGGCAGGAAGGTTTCAAGCGGTATGCCCAACGATGGAGGAGAAGGCGCGAGTATATCCTCCGGTGACCGATAATGAACTCTGCTCCTATTCATCGAAACATTGAAGGCTCCCTACTTCAACTTTGATGATCGGAAATACCTCCAACGACTTCTCGGATATCATCCAAGCGGTGAGAGAATTGAAGCTAATCGAGAATAGGAAGACTACGAGGAGTTGGTGAGAACCTGTGAAAAGACTGCCAATTTTGGCAAGAAAAGGAGAGTGATGTGCATTCCATCACTCGACAGAATAATTTTCCCCAATTCCCCCAAAATAACTACCGGCCGTATCCTCCCTCTCATGGCCCAACTATCGCAAACATCCCACCCCCTTTCCCTAATTATTCACAACCACGCCCACAATACGCCCCACTGCAAATTTCCAACCAAGACCACCTCCTCCTCGGCTCAACCACGACCACCACAAAATAACCCAAGACCTCCAAGGAATCTGATCCACCCTTCCCCTCCCTCTCAGTGAAATATACCGATACCTTGTCTTTATAAACCAATTCGTACCAGTACCTTTAGACCCACTACAGCCGCCATATCCCAGGTGGTATGATGCCACTGCCCGTTGTGAGTATAATGGAGGAGCACAAGGGAATTCAGCGACAAGCTGCGGGGCACTCGGAGGAGAGTGCGCTCTGTCCGGAGCAGGTGGTTGAAGATCGAGGAAATGGTTCCCTCCCCAATGTCACCTCAAACCCACTACCTAACCATAATGCGGGTAGTGGTGTGAATATGATTAGTGCGAGGGAGAAGGATCAACAGGAAGTGGACAAGTTGGTCCCTTATTTCAAAGAAATTTTTGCCATATCGGTGAGAAGGTCACCTTTGCCTCGGGTGCAGGATTTGAAGAGAGTGCAGGTGTCCTTACCATGGAGGCGGTGACCATAAGCTGCAAGATTGTGAGGGTTCGGGCAAGAAGTCGAAATTTGTTATCTCTTAAAGTTACGAGATGCGGACAAAGGCGGAAGGAAGTGAACACCGCTAGACTCAAAGCGCTTCTACCTCCAAGCCAGAATCACTTTCTCACCCCGGTAGCCTCACGCGATATGATTATCAGAACTACGCTGACTTCCTGTCACCAATACTCACGCGGTCCTTGGAACTATAATTTCCAAGTTTTTACTCGAGGCGTCAAGCGGCGCATCCGCCCCTAGCCTTGCCTCACCTCGACACCACCAAAACCATGTTTCGCTCCTCACGAGCATTTCGGGATGACTTATCTTTGGACACTGCTAGCAACATTACTCCCCAAACCAGTTCTCGGCCCGTTATTGCAACAAAACCTTCTCCACTGAGCAAGAAGTCGAGTTTATAACTCGAAGTGGGAGGTGTTCTGGAGCGAAGAAGAGAGAAGAAAAAGGAAAGTAAAAATGGGAGAGTCATCAAGAAACACGGAAGAGGAGGTTGAGAAAGCGAGAGAAGCGAGCCTATTGAGCGCAAGGAAGATGAAGAAGCTGCTGCTCCAAATAATGAAGCGAGCGAGTATGGCGTGGTGGAGCAATTGAGAAAAACCCCCCGAATTTCACTTGTTATCGCGATCCGAGCTCGGAAGTCCACCGACAAGCCCTACAAAGAATCTGGATCGGGCCTTTGTGAACCAGAGCATTACTCGGGCGGTTTGAGAAAATAGTAGGACAAATCCAGGCATCGGCTCTGTAGCCTTTTACGAAGAGGAGGTAGACCTGCGGGCTTAGGGCACAATAAAGCTCTACATGTAGCGTGAAGTGTAAGGGTTGTATAGTGGCCAAGGTTCTCATCGATAGCGGATCGGCCCTCAATGTCTTGCCTAGCGCGACCTTAGCGAGCTACGGTTGACCAATCGCATATCGTCAGTGCAATGGTGGTAGAGCCTTTGGCGGTACCGGGAGAAGTGCTTGGGAGACATTGACTTGCCAATCAAGTCGGGCATGTACTTTCAGCGTCACGTTTCAAGTGATGAACATTGGTAGCTTACACTATGTTATTAGGAGGCCGTGGATCCACTCTGCAACGCTTTGTTCCTTCAACCTTACACGAAGATCAAATACATTAAGGGCGGCAAAATCATCACGGTAAGGGCGAAGAGGCCATCTGGTCACCAAGCCGCAATCACTTCCTTATGTGGGCGGTAGAGAATCATTGGAGAGTTCTTTCCGGGCCCTTGAATTGCAAGATCTTTGGGAAGGAAGGGGCTATGGCTATGGTGGCCAAAGTAATGTCAAGAAAGCGGGTATCAAGAGGGGAAAGGCTTGGGCCTGCCTTGCAAGGAATCGTCGAGCCTATACGGCTATTCGGAAGATAGGCCGTTGTGGTTTGGGGTATGAGGAGGATGCCCTCGTGGATGGGCGATTACGGATGAGGAGAATGCTTGGGATCGGAGGTTCGACCGGAGGCGGGAAAAATGAAAATAGTCGAGAATTACGGAGATCTTCACCAAACCGGTCATCAACATCCGGCAAGTGCGGAAGAATCACGGATGATCCATCCATAGATGTCATCAAGCTGGATTCCTTGTATGAGGCCCTAGTTTCACCATGGTGAGGAGCGGGAGCTTGACAAGCTGGACAACGGAGGATATCCACTGTACTCAATTTGAGTAAAGTACCTGGTTATCTACACTTGATCATTTTGTCCATGGTGACAAGTGTAATCTTGTAAATGGACCTTTTCTTATGGCATTAATATTAATGAATTGATAGCGCATTTTAAATCCAATACTCTCTTTCCTTTTAATTCCATCCTTATAACATGTTCTATTCTTTATTCATTCGGACCATTCATCAATTAACACCTAATAATCCAATAGACTCAGAAATTCCTCTGGTTAATTTTGAAATCCCCATAGCGCCATTACTTCAAGTAATTGAGGAAGACCTTAGGAAGAAAGCAATGAAAAAGATGAACCCTCCCTCATGCCTTGTGAAGATGAAACACGCACAATAAACTTAGGCTCGGAAGAAGTAAAAAGGGAACTGAAGGTAGTGGAGAGTGAGGAATTGGGAGATATGATCAGTGCAGCAAGGAATTTCTCGGCGTATTTTCATGGAGCTATGATGATATGGTCGGTTTGGACCCCGGATAGTGGCGCACAAGATTCCCTTAATTCGAGAGCGATCCGGTGAAGCGGCGAGGAGAATGAATCGACACACCTTTGCTCAAGGTTCGGGATGAAGTCAAGAAAGCGATATGTGGCGGGTTCTTGGAAGTAGTCAAATATCCCCAATGGGTGGATAATGTCGTCGCAGTAATGAAGAAAGTCGGGAGAGTCAGGGTGTGTGTTTACTACGGGGACCTTAATAAAGCAAGTTTGAAAGATGATTTCCCTCTCCCTCACATTGATGTGTTAGTTGACAATCTTTGCGGGATTGGGTAGGTGTTCGATGTATTGATGGGGCATCGAGTACAATCAGATTAGATGGACAAGGAAGACAAGGATAAAGCGCTTTCATCACCCAATGGGGGTATTTTGCTATCGGGTCATGCCCTTCGGGTTGAAGAATGCGGGGCTACTTACGGTAGCGCAATGGTCACATTATTCCATGATATGATGCATAAAGAAGTGGAGGTATATGTGGATGATATGATCATTAAATCTAGGAGAAGAGAGCCACGTTCGGTGATGAGGAGGGTGCTCGAAAGGCTCGGAAATACAAGTTGAAGCTGAACCTGCTAAATGCATCTTGAGCTAGATCGGGAAAAGCTGTTGGGATTCATAGTAGCGAGAAAGGGATAGAAGTGGATCAGGACAAAGTTCGAGCTATTCAAGAAATGCCGTCCCCAAAAATAGAAAGGGAGGTCTTGTGATTTTCTAGGAAAGTTGAACTACATTTCAAGATTTATTTCTAATCTCACTTTGCCAAAGTGAGCCTATTTTGAGACTACTCGGAAGAACAATCCTACCCAATGGGATTCGGATTGTCAAAGGCTTCGAGACAATCAAACAATATTTGTCAAACCCACGATATTGGTCACTTTGTGGCGGCGGGCCTCGATCCTGTACATGGCAGTCCAACAAAGCTCTATGGGATGTGTTTTGGGACGACATGATGATCTGGCCGAAAAGAGGGCCATTTACTACGAGCAAGAAGTTCAATGATTGTGAGTCAAGGTACTCTTTCTTAGAAAAGACTTGCTGCGCGTTAGCACAGACTGACAAATCGCCTCAAGCACTACATGTTGAATCACAAGACATGGCTTATCTCCCGGATGGATCCTATCGAATCGTATTCGAAAGCCCATTCGTGCGGGAAGGATAGCCAAGTGGCAGTTATACTCTCCCAATATGATATAGTCTACATGACCGGAAAGCGGTGAAAGGTAGCGTAATTCGACCTCTAGCGGAAAACCCTATCGGATTATGAAGCTCTGGATTTTGAGTTCACGGCGAACATATTAATGAAGTAGACTGCGAAGAAGAGGGTCGATCGATGTGTGGGAAATGTATTTTGTGGGCGATCAATTTATCAGGGAATGGAATTGGAGGCGTACTAGTATCCCCGAAGGAAAGCACTTCCCAATAGGCTGCTAAGTTGGGATTTGTTGTACCAACAATGTCGCATGAGAATATGAAGCTTGTGTAATGGGTCTACATCTTGCTATAGAGATGAAAATCGAAAGTTGGAGGTGTATGGAGACTCGGCTCACGATAATTTATCAGTCAAGGGAGAATGGCAAACCAAGGACCCCAAGCTAATCCCCTACGAAATACTTCTTGGAGATGATCGGGAATTGAAGAAATCTCTTTCACTCATCTGAGTAGAGACAAGAATCAATTTCTTTGGCGCCTTAGCTACTCTAGCTGTTATGGCTCAAATCGAAGAAGAGCGAGGCGTTTGACGTTGAAGATTAAAGTAAGGGATGAGCGACCTATTGCTTCATGATTGAAGAAGAGCTCGATGGAAAGCCTTGGTATCACGACATCTGGTCTCTTGTAGAACCAGGAGAATTCCCTTGAGGGCAAGCAAAAATGAAAAGAAGATGATTCGGAGGTTAGCATTGGGGTACTTTCCCGGTGGGAAACCCTATACAAAAGAAGCTCAACGGTGAATTATTGAGATGTGTGGATGCAAAGGAGGCAAAGAGAATCCTTTTGAAACTCATGAGGAAATTGTGCAACTCACGCCAATGGACACATGATGGCCAAGCAAATCATGCGGCGTGGGTATTTTGGACCACAATGGAAAAGGATTGCATCAGTATTTCGGAAGTGCCACAAGTGTCGATTCTGAGATCAGATAAATGTGCCACCTCACAAGCTGTTCAATCTCGTCTCACCGTGGCCTTTTGCAATGTGGGGCATAGATGTGATTGGTCCCATCAATCCCAAGGCATCCAATGGGCAGATTCATCCTTGTAGCCATCGACTATTTCTCCAAGTGGGTCGAGGCGACATCCTATGCTCACATCACGCAGAACACGTTTCTCAAATTCTTGAAACAATATCATATGCCGGCATGGTCTCCGAATGAAATTGTCGCGATAACGCCAAGAACACAGCAGTCAGAAGATTCGGAAGTGTGTGATCAATACGAATCCGACATCTCAATTCCTCCCCATACCGTCCCGGATGAATGGAGCGGTGGAAGCGCGAACAAAAATCTAAAGAGGATAATCAGGAAAATGACGGTCACATATAGGGATTGGCATGACATGCTCCCCTACGCTCTTCATGCATAGGACTTCCATAAGAACCTCAGCGGGCAACTCCATACTCACTGGTCTACGGGATGGGCGGTATTACTGTTGAGGTTGAAATTCCTTCCTAAGGATTACGAAGGAATCGAGGATTGGTGAGTCGAGAATGGATCGATCAAGGTTGGATCGATTAAACTTCTGGATGAGAAAAGGTTAACGGCTGACATGTCACGGGCAATTATATCGGAGGAGAATGGCGAGCATTTGATAAGCGTGCATGCGGGAATTCCTACCGGGGACTTAGTTCTAAAGAAAGTACTACCAAACCAAAAGCGATCCTCGGGGCAAATGGTCACCAACCTACGAGGACCCTATGTGGTTAAAAGGCGTTTCTTGGAGGAGCCTTGATCTTGACTCACATGGGCGGTGAAGAATTCGAGACACTGTGAATGCCGAAACCTTTGTCAAGAGATACTATGCATAAAAGGAGAAGGGATGAAAACCGAAAGGCGTCCTAAAAAAAAAAAAAAAAAAAAAACCTTCTTGGGGTGAAAACCAAAAAGGCGTCCCAAGAACCAAAGCGGAGGAATAAGGAAGGGGCATGAAACCGCGGATGGAGAGGCAACCGTCACGGCAAGGGACTTCAGAGAACTTGGAATATGGCAGTTAAAAGACTTCAAAACCAACTAAAAAGAATATATGAGATCTATCCTTGTACCTTTCCTTTTCCTTTGAAAGTCTATTTTTTCCTAAAGCCATGATAAAGTTATACTCCATTCATACCTTTTGTTTTCCTGCTTACTCACTTTTTAATACTATCCTTTCTCTTTGACTAATGCGCTATTGATTAGTTAAATTTCTGCCATAAGATTTGAATTTAAAAATTGATAACCTCGCGTACTTTACTATGAGATTTGCAGGGAATAGCCGCCAAAAAAAAAAAAAAAAAAAAAAAAAAAAAAAAAAAAAAAGAGGTGAAAACCCGAAAGGGCGCTTCTGGTCGAATGGACGAAAAGAAAGTGAAAACCCACAAGGGCGCTTTCCGAAGAATAAGGAGAAAGTCGGGAACGGAAAAGGGACATCCGAAAGAACGAGGTCATAGGTCAGGCCTTACAACTCCTCCTCCATTAATCGTCCGCCTTCATTATCTTGTTAAGTACACTTTGTCAGGGAATAACTTCATGTGCCAAAGTCAGACTTGTTTTGTGAGTTGATTTTAATTTCCTGCAATTCCACCATCAACCTCTGGTTCCTTGACCTAAGTTGATTTTAATTTCCAGCAATTTAAATTCCTGTTATCAACCTCTGGTTCCTTGATCTAAGTTGATTTTAATTTCATGCAATTTACAATTCCACCATCAACCTCTGGTTCCTTGATCTAAGTTGATTTTAATTTCATGCAATTTACATTTCTGTTATCAACCTCTGGTTCCTTGATCTAAGTTGATTTTAATTTCATGCAATTTACATTTCCTGCTATCAACCTCTGGTTCCTTGATCTAAGTTGATTTTAATTTCATGCAATTTACATTTCTGTTATCAACCTCTGGTTCCTTGATCTAAGTTGATTTTAATTTCATGCAATTTACATTTCTGTTATCAACCTCTGGTTCCTTGATCTAAGTTGATTTTAATTTCATGCAATTTACATTTCCTGCTATCAACCTCTGGTTCCTTGATCTAAGTTGATTTTAATTTCATGCAATTTACATTTCCTGCTATCAACCTCTGGTTCCTTGATCTAAGTTGATTTTAATTTCTTGCAAATTACATTTCCTGCTATCAACCTCTGGTTCCTTGATCTAAGTTGATTTTAATTTCATGCAATTTACATTTCCTGTTATCAACCTCTGGTTCCTTGATCTAAGTTGATTTTAATTTTCTGCAATTTACATTTCTGTTATCAACCTCTGGTTCCTTGATCTACGTTGATTTTAATTTCCAGCAATTTAAATTCCTGTTATCAACCTCTGGTTCCTTGATCTAAGTTGATTTTAATTTCATGCAATTTACAATTCCACCATCAACCTCTGGTTCCTTGATCTACGTTGATTTTAATTTCCAGCAATTTAAATTCCTGTTATCAACCTCTGGTTCCTTGATCTAAGTTGATTTTAATTTCATGCAATTTACAATTCCACCATCAACCTCTGGTTCCTTGATCTAAGTTGATTTTAATTTCATGCAATTTACAATTCCACCATCAACCTCTGGTTCCTTGATCTAAGTTGATTTTAATTTCATGCAATTTACATTTCTGTTATCAACCTCTGGTTCCTTGATCTAAGTTGATTTTAATTTCATGCAATTTACATTTCCTGCTATCAACCTCTGGTTCCTTGATCTAAGTTGATTTTAATTTCATGCAATTTACATTTCCTGCTATCAACCTCTGGTTCCTTGATCTAAGTTGATTTTAATTTCATGCAATTTACAATTCCACCATCAACCTCTGGTTCCTTGATCTAAGTTGATTTTAATTTCATGCAATTTACATTTCTGTTATCAACCTCTGGTTCCTTGATCTAAGTTGATTTTAATTTCATGCAATTTACATTTCTGCTATCAACCTCTGGTTCCTTGATCTAAGTTGATTTTAATTTCATGCAATTTACATTTCCTGCTATCAACCTCTGGTTCCTTGATCTAAGTTGATTTTAATTTCATGCAATTTACATTTCCTGCTATCAACCTCTGGTTCCTTGATCTAAGTTGATTTTAATTTCATGCAATTTACATTTCTGCTATCAACCTCTGGTTCCTTGATCTAAGTTGATTTTAATTTCTTGCAATTTACATTTCTGCTATCAACCTCTGGTTCCTTGATCTAAGTTGATTTTAATTTCATGCAATTTACATTTCTGTTATCAACCTCTGGTTCCTTGATCTAAGTTGATTTTAATTTTACGCAATTTACATTTACATTATCAACCTCTGGTTCCTTGATCTACGTTGATTTTAATTTCCTGCAATTCCACCATCAACCTCTGGTTCCTTGATCTAAGTTGATTTTAATTTCATGCAATTTACATTTCTGCTATCAACCTCTGGTTCCTTGATCTAAGTTGATTTTAATTTCATGCAATTTACATTCCTGTTATTTTCCTCTGGTTTCTAGATCCAAGTTGATTTTAATTTTCTAGGTCATTAACTTAGGTGTGCTTTAGTTCCCTAATTTCGAACACCTAATCGTCCAAAATATGAGTCTGAATCTTTACATAATTCCTATACAGAAATTTTTCCTTTAATAGAAATTATGTAAAGAGGGGCAGCTGTCGACACCATATTTTGGCGATCCTAGAATCAATAAAAATTCTTCTTTGAGCGACTAATCACGTTTAGATCCCTCTTTGATAGGCGGTCACACTTCCGATCTCTCCTCACAAAGAATTGAATTAATCTTTGAGTCCTCATATTCATTAAGGCCTCGCCGATCTCTCAAATCATTTACTGACCTCTCAAACCCGTTGTCGAATTTAGGACTGTCAAGTATATTCTGATCTCTGTTGATAAATAAAATGAACGGCACTAGATCTTTTCCTACAGGTTTATTATTGCCGACCTCCTTTTCGGAAGATTAAGAGCTAAAGTTTTGGTTCGGTTTAACGAGGGTTCGATCTTAAGTGTTCAAGTTAAATTTTCAATTTTAATCAAGTCCGTTCACATTTCTCCCCACCGATCTCATGCTTATTGTGCTTTCCGATCTTTTATACTTAGATTAATAATGGCATTTAGTTCATGTTTCGCTATGCTCATACAATCAAATACTTAGGCAATTCAAAGATTTTCCAATCACATCCATTCATTGAACAAAAGAGATATTCCATTTCATTTCATAATTTGTACAAGTTATTGGTGAGGATCACCCCGACTGATTTATTCTGCTCACTCTCTCTCTCTTCCTCGCCCTCCTCTTCACTATCTTCACCATCGCCCCGGAGCAGTCGTCCATCCAAGAGAAGTCCTCTTTAGGATAGCGCTTTTGGAGTTCGGCCAAGAGATCATATGAGCATTCACATAGGCTCGGCTATTCGACACCATCTCTTCATCCTTTTCCTTAAGCTCTTTGTCTTTCTCAGAAAGCTCCTTATCCTTCGCGTTAAGCTCCTCTACAAGTTGAGCGACTGGCGGCCGTTGGCTGAAGTGCACGGACTTCTCACGAGAGCCCGTTCACTTTCGGCCAAGTCACGAGACCTTCGGCGGTGGTCTTCATGGTACTTCTCCGTCCCTCGACTTGAGATATATAATCCGGCGGATGAGAGTTGGGATCGGAGGAAGCCAATTCCTGATTTTCTTCCCGACCTCCTTACCCGCACTGAATCTTTTCCCGAATCATGGTGCGGTTCACGGACACTCCACGTTTAGGCTCATGGTTGAGTCAAGATATCATCGAGACCATGCAGGATAGCTGTCCGGTCCTCTGAAAGAAGATGGTAGACCCGGGACTTTGGCAAAATCGGGGTTCTCCACAGCGATCGGTTATTCTTCAAGCAGTCGATCAGCATTTGAGCGCCACGAGAAGAGGTCCTCCCAGAAGCTTGAGGAGGCCCCCCTTCCGTGCTTGGGACAACTGAGAGAGGCGGAGGCTGCTCTTCCAATCTAGGAGGAGACCTGACAGCTTCAGTGGTCGGCGGACCCGAAGGTTGAGGTGGGTCTCTTTGTATCTCCCCAGGTTCGTGACCGGGTGTTTGAAGTCGTTCCGAACGCTTCATCTCCTTTACTTTCCGGAAGATCTCTTTGTCCTTCTTCCGCTTCCTAGAACCCTCACCACCCGCCATACCTGCACAAAGAAAAGGTTAGTGAGATCTCTAAGGTCCTGAGAACTGAGATATAGAAAATACCAATGCCGAGGTCAGAGAGCGGAAGTTCGCGAGCTTGGCCGGTGATCAGTTGCATGGTCCAATGGTGCAGTTCGCGATCACCGCATTTGGACAGAATATTTTAGAGTGGCGGCGACTTTTCGGCTCCATCACTCTGAGCTTTCCTCTTGACTCAAGGTAATGTGCTTGAGCGAGGGCCTGGTAGCACCGGCTACGAGAAAGTCCTCAAAGCGGCTCGGATCTTTACTCCTCGGAATGAAGAACCGGTTCTTCCAATTCTTAAGGGATGAGGCGGTCGGAAAAGAGTCCATAATGAGCCGCTACTTTGAAAGAACCGATGTTCGTCATCCTTTCGGCGAGTTAGTGCATGCAGCTCGGCGAACACCTTAGCCGTAGGTCTGATTCCCTTAGCTCGGCATAGACCTCGGAAGCTACCAAGATCCGCCACGAGTTGGGGTGGATTTGAACAATGGATGTTCGGTGAAATTTTAGGACCGCCTTATAGAAATCGTCTAGAGGAACCTCGGGCCGGCCTTTAAGCTTGTTCCTCATACACCATAACCATGTCATCCTCTTCAAAAGAGTGATCGACACGAAGATCGCCATGGCACTTGATCACTCATATGAATCGGGACAAATGTTGTATTCTTGAACAAGCGATTGCGGATCGGATTCACGAAGAACCAACGGAAGCTCGTCTATAGGAAGGGTCTCTCCTTGAAGGTGGTGCAAGCCTTGATGGTATGACCCGACCAGGCACGGAGCAAAGACCCTAGGGGTTTAGGTTGCCTGGGCCCGATCGCCTCTTCTTCGTCGGATGATGACCATGAGAACTGAATGGAAGGAGGGCTCGCGCTCTCGACCTTGGCACGCTCATTTTAAAAGAAACAAATAACTTAAACAAGAAAGAAGATCAAAGTCCTTACGGATGCGATCGGCGTCGGTGAGACCGAGAAAATGAGAGAACTTGAAGTTGTGAGCAGGATTGAAAATGGAATGAGAGAACAAGCGGCTAACCCTCCCACCCCTATTTATACTAGTCAGAGCATTTAATGCTCGCGAGGTTCTAAGCGCATCGATTGGTGGGACTCGGCAATTTGATTCTGACACTTTTCTCAAATATCCGAATGTTCTGAGATCGGTTTATTAGAGATCGGCATAATAAGTTAAACATTTTGAATAAAGGGTCAGCTAAGTGTCATTCAGGTAAAGAATCAGATTGGATAATCACATTAGGGATCGGAAAATAATCAATGCAAAAACAATAAGATGATAACCGACAAAATGAAGTCTTTATTTCCAAAAGATCGGATTACATCATTTGGGCGATCTCTAGGGATCGGATTACACTAACATTGGATCACATCATTTCTGTGATCTCTAGAGATCGGATTGCATTGAAAATAAAATACATCCTTTGGGCGATCTCTAGGGATCAGATTACAATAAAGGTCTAACTACATCATTTGGGCGATCTCTAGAGACCGACGAAAATCCTATCTGAAGGGGCCGATCTAAGGATCAGTTTATAACTGATCCCAAGGATACCACCAGCCGATCTAAGGATCAGTTTATAACTGATCCCAAGGATATTGCCGACCGGATGCTTCATCCGCTGTCGGAACACCCAATGTGGATCAGAATCGCTGTCGGAACACTCAATGTGATGAGAAGCCGAATGAACTCAGTTGAGCAACTCGAGATCGGTACAACCGAGGCCCGCAATACGGATCGGTCAAATCCAGTTCTCTCACCATCGTCAATTAGGATCATCCAATCACCGGGATCGTAAATTTTGATCGGTGAGAAAGAAATCCATCGGAAAAGATCAAAGCCTCAGTTATAGCCAGAACTTCTACCGGAGCAGCTAGAACAAGGTAAGTAAGAAATGAAGAGAGGAAAGTCAGATGAAGAAAATGTCTCCGTCGACAGGGGTATATATAGGGGAAAATGAGCATTTATTGCTGAGCGGAAAACGAAGCAGACGCTTCGAGAATCGAGATGCAATTAATGCTTGGACCGAATCCAGACTGATCAAGGGATAAAAGAGATCGGGAGATAGGAGATCAGCATGAGAGATCGGAATAGGAGCTAGGGGAGGGATCGGAAGACAAAAAGAATAAGACAAATCCCAATAACCTTCGTCGAGAATCGAGCCGAGGTAGTTAAAGCGTGGCGACGAGATCTCCACCGCACGCCTAAGAATCGCCATAATCTTGTGGTGCGGGGTATGTCATGTGATCCTGTACATCCCAATCTCCACCGTTGATCTCACTTGTAAGGATGAATCGGAACCCTTGGATCAAAAGAGAAGCGGCAATACCAGCGTTTTCACTCTTAGCCCTCGGATCGTTCGGACAAGAGGACTCAAGACCGTCAGTTAAAGAGGAAAAGGACAAATATTACGAAGCGATCTCACCATTCGTTTTGATTCTCTTTAATTCCTGAACATCCGATCATGTACTTCAAAATCTTGACCCTCCATCTCCTCAAAATAAATCGACCCTTCATGGGAGCACCGATTCCTATAAATACCTGCATGAAAAACTGTTCAAGGACGGAAAAAAATATAGACAAGAGGCTGCTATTATCGTGGAGGAACTCTGAAACTTCATTCAGTTTGTTACTCTGCTGTTAAAAGACTTTTGAAACTAGTTTTCAGGAGTGTTTTCTTGGAAAAGATTTTGAATACTGGAACTCTACATTTCGGTTTGTTCATTATCCGGTCATACTCTCATCATCTCTGCTATCTTTTCCTCTGTTCAAGCTCAACTTCCTTCCACCTGGTTCTTACACGTTACCTTTTAGCTAAAGCATCTCTCGGTTTCACAGGACATCAACTCTCGGTGATCAATCCGCCATCTTCATCACTATTTACCACCTCATAGTTATTTCAATACATTTGGCTCCACAGACATCAACTCTCGGTGATCAATCCGCCATCTTCATCACTATTTACCACCTCACGATTATTTCAATATATTTGGCTCCTCACGGTAAGAGTTCATATTCTTGTTTTATTAAGTATTTGCATTTACTTTTCGCACTTTCTTTGTTCTCTTTACGTCTGCGGTTTTCTCTAAGTTTATTCTAAGCAAAAATCTCAAAGAAAGTTACTCTCGAATTATCTCTTTAGTGATCGGTCCATCATTTCATCAATTTTCGTCATTTCTGAATACGAGCTTTTAGCTCCTAGTAGCGTGTAAGTGGTCAGGCAAAATATAGGTATCTGCAACTTAAGGGTCTCTTTTAAAAGAGAAAGCTTGCAGCACACGTCAGGACAATAGCCCACCGATTAGGTGGCGTGAGCGAATTCGGCAAGATACCATGAAGAGGAATAAAACCAAAATAAACTAGACAGATCGGACATTAATAGGTATGCGTAAAATGACTACATGGAAGGTCGGTAAATCAAGTTTAGTATTACCCATTTAGTCATAGGGTATCAAGAAACCTTATCTCCAGCATTTTTGAATGCCAGAAACCTTAGTTTTAGGTTCTTGTGACATGTAGCTGAAATTGAAATTTGGGAGATCGGCAAAGCCCCTTCCAGGCTCCTGCTAATCCGAAAGAGATTGGAGGAGGGTTCTTATCCGGTCTCCCCCCCCAAAATTTTAATAAACGTCTAAAAGAGATCGGAGGAGAGTTCTTATCCGGTCTCCCTTCAAAATTTTAATAAACATTAAATAGAGATCGGAGGAGAGTTCTTATCCGGTCTCAACTCAAAACATTAATAAATAACTCTAAAGGAGATCGGAGGAGGGTTCTTATCCGGTCTCCCCTCAAAATTTTAATAAACGTCTAAAAGGGATCGGAGGAGAGTTCTTATCCGGTCTCATCCTAAAAATAAATAACTTAAAGGGGATCGGAGGAGAGTTCTTATCCGGTCTCCCCTCAAAACTTTAATAAATAACTTAAAAGAGGTCGGAGGAGAGTTCTTATCCGATTCTCACACTCGTTCACTAAGGTTGTCTCATTTACTTATGTATCTGGGTGATCCTAATCAGTGAAAAATCAAACATTCCTTTTACCAAAAGGACTAACATTCCCATCCGAGCCCTCCTAACTAATCTACAAAGGACGCAAAACTAAATCTACTTACCCTTATCAAGGGACGAGGTGGGGTGCCTAACACCTTCCCCACCCGTTTACGGACCCCGAACCTAGAATCTCTGTTTTGAAGTGGTTTCATTTTTAATTTATCTTCCTGAAGGGTTTTCTTTAGTTCCCCTCAAAACTAAGGTGGCGACTCCTCACTTTTTCCCACTTCGGTGAGTGATCGTCCGGGCGACCGCAAAATCCCATTGCGACACACGGGAGAGATGCTGGGTTTATAAGTTGGTGGTTCATAACCCCTAGTGATGCGTTTTAAAACCGTGAGGGCTTCGGCCCAGAGCGGACAATATCACTAGTGGGTCGGGCCATTACAATGGATGACCTCTTAGGAAGTTCTCTATTCCACCTATGGGGCAAAATCGTGAGGCTTATAACCAAAGCGGAAAATTCCTCTAGTGGTTGGAGCCCGACTGTTACAGCAGGTCTGGATGTGAGTCCAGCATGTTTGGGCAGCTATAACTTGAGTTGTGTAGGTTCAATTTGTAACACCCTCACTGTAGCAATTCCGCACATTCTACTGTTCTAGGGATCGGTGCCAGTCTGGATAGCTAGAATGCCTGGAAAAAATATTTAGACTAGAGTGAGGAGTCATAAAGAACTCAAATAAGTATAAGAAAAATTAAGGAAAAATTTTAGAAATAAAATACAACCAAGTTAAATGAGCTGGTGCCCTAGCGATGGATAACCGTACGGGGAAGTATTGGTAAAGACAGTTACCGACCCAGACTCGGGAGAAAATTCATAAAATAATATTTGGGACTCTAGAGAAGTGTCATTGAGGTTTCTATGGCAATAGAATGCCAAGAAAATGCTTAGAAAAATTTTTCAATTGGTACAGACAATTTTAGTCTGTTAAGCCAAACGGAGGGCATTTTGATCATTTCGTCTTTAGAGATGATTTTTGGCCGACTTGTACAGTTAAGTAAATAATTATTATGACATAAAATATAAATAAATATTGCTAAAAATTAAATTGAAAATGAATAGAGAAAAGAAGAAAAGAAAATGAAAGAAAAGTGAAATTATGACATCACATGATGTCATTAGGGAGCTCTCCACCAATCACAACTTAACAAAATTACTTAAGGGATAAAAAAATGAATAAAGATGAGATAAAAACAAAACAAATTTGCATCTTCTTCACTATGGGCAGCCGAACCAAAGGAAAAAAAGAGAGAAAGAGAAGAAAGAAACCACCATTAAAGCTCCACCAAGCTTGAGTTCACCCACCATTTCACCTTAAAACCCCATGATTCCTTCACAAAAATTGATCCTCACCACTAGCACAATACTTGGACAAGAAAAAAGAAAAAGAAAAAAAAGGAGTTCTCAAGCTTTGGGAATTAGCTAAATCAAGGTTAGTGCCATATTCCTTGCTTTTACATCTTTCTAAACATGAATTTAAACTAAGTTGAAAATTTGATAAAAACTAAATTAATGAGGCATGATTATGTTTCATGAAATTTTGGCAGCCTTGACATGAGTTAGGGTTAGGAGAATTATTTGATTTGAAGTGACATATTAGTTGCCCCTAGTATAAATTATATGATTAGTATAGCAAATTAGGAGTAAGATGCATGAATTGGAGGCTTGGTCAATTAGGGTTAGGGTTTTGAAATTCAATTTTAGAGGTTGATGTAACTGAACATAAATTAATGTTGTAATGGTCAATTAGTTACTATTTGGCTGTGTTTGATTGGGAAATGAAGTGATTTGTGCCATGGGAATTGAGGTTAGGTATGGTGTCCAGTGCACCTGCAAGTCTATATGTGAGTCTGACATGTTTGGGCAGCCATAACTTGAGTTGTATAGGTTCAATTGGTGCAAGGCTAGTTTTACATGAAACTAGACACATAATGGCACAACTTTGGTGAAGAAACCCTACCCAGAAAACCAAACCAAGTTGACCTCCAAACCAAGTTGACCTAAAAATTACCCTAATCCGGGTGACTTACATTCTGCCTAGGCAAAATGACCAAATGAACAGTGTTCATTCATTTGGTCATAACTCAGTGTAGAAAGATCTAATTGACCTAAAATTTTACCAGAAGAAATCTGAGACATAGTCCTACAACTTTCATGAGGAAAACAAATCCAAATTTTGACCATAACCTAGTCAAATTGCCAACCAAACTTAGGTCACTAAATCTGGTAGAACCAAATTGCCCAGAAATTCTGGGTATAGGTCAATCCGGCCAGTTATGGTAAAATGACCATAACTTGAGTTGCAAAACTACAAATGGAGTGATTCAAGAAAAGAAATGCAACTAGACACAATAAGGAACAACTTTCATGAGGACAATTTTATCAAATTCCTACTGTACAAATGACCAATAGAATAGTAAACCTAGGGTATGAAATCTGAAAATTTTAAATAACATAAGATAAGCTTTGAAATGGTATTGGAAATCAATACCAACAAAAATAAAATGCAAAATGTGGTATCTTGGTGAACTTAGATTCAATAAATTTATTATGTATTAAAAAGTCAACAATTTGAGTGAATAGTAATGTGAATAGTAATACAAAGACACAAAGTGTAAGAACTAAATTGGTAGAGGAAATTAAGGTATGAAATTTGGAATCCATGAAATGTTCATGGATTACTTGGAATAAAAATAGTAATACACCTAAATGACTTAATGAACATTTAAGTTATGTGAATATATAATTAAGATTTGTATTCCTATTACTAGTAGGTTTAATAAAAACATGAGTGATACCACTTGAATATGAAATGAAATTAACCTAGATGGATTGTTGAGACTTATACTCCCAACACGAATGGAGTTCATAATATATTAGCAATACAACTTGAAGTATGAAATGCACTTTACATGAATAAATTATTGAATGTATAAATAAGATAAAAGTGTCATTTGGGATTTAGGTTCCCATCAAGAGAGAAAGGAAAGATGTTTTGAATGTTAATGGTATGTGAGATCAAATGAATGTGAATTGTAAGTAGTATGAATATTATGATGAATGTATAAATTATGGAATTTGTCATGAAATAATGAAGTCATAAAACACAATATATTAATATTTAATGATATTATGTGCCCTTGTATTGCCTAGATATGTGTGTCAGATTGGATAGATTGGCATGCCAATAGGGTATTGTTTTAGCAGTACTGCGAAAGGCTTTATGCATGTAGATAGGGTCCATATAGATCATATTATGTATTTTGTACATTATAATTAGTAATTATTTGTAATGTGAACTATGAATTGTATGTTGAAAAATAGATTATGGAACTGTAATTAATTTGTAGATCATGTAAATTATGAATTTATGTAATCAATCTGTAAATCATGTAAATTAATGAAACTTGAGAACTTATATATATAAATTGTGCATGAATGGAAATGCATGGAAATGAATATGAAATTGAGATATATAAATGAGATGTTCATAATGAGAATAACTGATGAGATTTTTATTGTAAAATATTATTGAAATTTTCAAACAGGTAAATAGTAAAACACGTCAAACGATAACAAAATAGGGGAAACTCCATTAGTTTCTCCATCAAAAAATAATCAATATTAAATATAACGAGAACAAAATTTTTAAAGAAATAAAGTAAGATAAGTTAGGGTACTTCGGCACCGAATGTAGCACACTGTGCTCAGCTACACTGTACTCGGGTGAGGGGTGTTACACAATTGGTGCAAGGCCAATTGGACATGAAATTAGAGACATAATGGCATAACTTTGATGAAGAAGACCTGTCTAGAAAACAAACTTAGGATGCCCAAAAAATTGACCAAATCCGGGTAGCACCAATTCTGCCTGTGCAAAATGACCAAATGAACAGTGTTCATTCATTTGGTCATAACTCAGTGTAGAGAGGTCCAATTGACCTGAAATTTGTATCAATGAAAATCTTAGATAATTCAGAACAACTTTTATGTTGAACACAAACTCTAATTCTGGACTTAACCAAATGAAATTATTAGCCAAATTTGAACTACCAAATCTGGTAGAATGGTATTCTGCCCAGAATTTCTGGGTAGATACCAATTCGACCAGCCTTGCTCGAAGTGGTATATCTTGAGCTAGAAAACTCCAAATTGAGTGATTCAAAAAGGGAATTGAAGAAGACACATAAAGGAACAACTTTCATGAAGACAATATTGCCAAGTTCTTACTGTAAAATTGACCAATAGAACAGTAAACCAAGTACTTGAAATTTGAAAATTTAAAATAACCAACCCAAAGCTTTGAAATGGAATTAGCAAGCAATGCCAACAATTTTAGAATGCAAAATGTGTTATGTTGGTGATATTAGAACCAATATACCTATTATCTATGAAAAATTCTATATTTTAGTTGACTAATGAAATGAATAGTAACAATTAAATTTCAATTTCAAAAAAATTGCATAATTAAAAGTGTTAAATGCCTTAGTAGGCCTAGTGTGATTGGTTTGGATAGGTTGGCATGCCAATAGGGTTTTGATAGCAGTACTACGTATGGCTTCATGCCATTCTGTGATATGATAGCCTATGGCTGTAACGATCGGGAACCAACCACTAGAGGAATTGTCCGCTTTGGCCATAAGCCTCACGGTTTTGTCCCATAGGTGGAATGGAGAACTTCCCAGGAGGTCACCCATCCTAGGATTTCTCTCAAGTGAGCACGTTTAACCCTGGAGTTCTTCCAACTCTCCAGGCCATTCCACCAAAAGGCGCCTCTTATTGATTTCTTTCCAACTTCACTTTTCTTCCAATTCTTGTTCTCCTTGCTTTTAATCTCTCAATCAAAGATCTCTTTGATGTTTTCTTTTAGTGGGCTATGGAATTTATGAAGGGAATTTAAGGGAATTAAAACTTGAGAGGGGAAATCAATGAGGGGAAGAAGTGGAAGAAGAAGAGAAAAAGAGAGAGAGAGAAAGAGAGAGGAGAGAGTGGTGGCCTCTTATGAAAAAAAGAAATGAAAAAGACATTTGTCTTCTTATTTATATATATATATATATATATATATATATATATATATATATATATATATATTTATCCCCAAAATTAGCTTATTAAAATTATAAATTTTAATTGTGCCATAAGGATAATTAAACTTAAATTTTTATTCCTTTTTTTTTTTACTTAATTTTTTCCTTTTAATTAAATAATTAAATTTAACTATCAAAAGCCCATAAGTCTTTCATTTTAATTTTGTCATAATGGAAATGAAAGTTTAAGTTTTCATTTCTTAAATTTTCCCTTACATATTTTTACTTGAATTTTTAATTTTTACCCCATAATTCAATTCATTAATTTTATTTAATTTAATTGACATTTTGATCAAAAGTCAACTCTTGAGGTGAATTGACCAAAATGCTCCTCATCGGGTCATAATCTTTCTTTTTATAATACCCGATGAGTCCTTAGTTTTTTTTTTGTTCACTAGAATTTTTATTGTGTCTATCTCAATTAATTTCTATTTATTTTTGGTCCTAAGGTGTCTTCGAATAGTATTAGTCACGGACCAAAAATGGTACTATTCATAACTAGGAGGTTCGGGGTGTTACAATTCTCCCCTCCTTAAAAAAAAATTTCGTCCTCGAAATTTACAGTCTCGATCTACGAATAGCTATGGGTCTGTCTCCTCATGTCCTCCTCACGCTCTCATGCACCTCTTGCTTTGAATGATGGTTCCACAACACTTTAACTAGAGGTATCTGTTTGTTCCTCAGCTGTTTTACCTCATATGCCAAGATCTTTATGGGCTCTTCATCATATGTCGGGTCTAGATTCACCTCAATCTCTTTATTGGCAAAATGTGAGAGGGGTATGATCTTTACCTCCTTAACATGGAGACATGGAAGACATTGTGAATCTTTTCTAACTCTGAAGGCAATGCAAGTCTATATGCCAATGGACCCACTCTTTCCAGAACCTCATACAGCCCAATGAAGCGAGGACTTAGTTTCCTCTTTCTACCAAACCTCATGATCCTCTTCCATGGGGAAACTTTCAAGAACACCTTGTCACCCACACTGTACCGAATATCTTTTCTCTTTAGGTCAATGTAGGACTTCTGTCTATCCGTTGCAGCTTTGAGTCTGTCTCTAATGAGCGGAACCGTTTCTGATGTCTGCTGCTCTAATGCTGGACCGATTCACTTCCTCTCGCCCACTTCATCCCAACACAAAGGAGTTCTACACTTACGGCGTAAAGGGCTTCGTATGGAGGCATTAGATGCTTGGTGATAATTATTGTTGTAGGCAAATTCAATTAAAGGCAAGTGTGTGTCCCAACTCCTTCAAACTCAATCACACAAGCCCAAGCATATCCTCCAAAATCTGAATGATCCTTTCCGTGATGCAATACTGTGGATGGAATCTTTGTACTAAAGTTCAATCTAGTCCCTAGGGCTTTTTGGAGACTACCCGGAATCTAGAAGTGAACCTAGGATCTCTATCGGACACAATAGACATTGGCACTCCATGCAACCTCACCACTTCGTCAATGTATAGTTTGGCCAATCTTTCGAGTTGTAATCCATTCTCACTGGCAAAAAGTGTGCAGACTTGGTCAATCTATCAATAATAACCCAAAATGCATCATGATTCTTTTGTGTACGTGGAAGTCCTGTGACGAAATCCCTAGTGATTCTTTCCCATGTCCATTCGGGAATTGGCAATGGTAGCAACCACAGGCACTTGGTGTTCTGCCTTTACTTGCTGACAAGTTAGGCATTTGGCAACATATTCTGCAATGTCTTTCTTCATTCCTCTCCACCAATAGTGCTCTTTCACACTTCTATACATTTTGGTTCCACCAGGGTGCATTGCAAAAGGTGAATCATGTGCTTCCTTTAAAATAGTCTGCCTTAGTTCAACATTCTCGGGAATGCACATTCTGCCCTTATATAATAACAAGCTCTCATCATTTACTGATAATTCTGGTTTCTTGCCATCCCGAGCCTCTTCCATCAACTTCACATCTTGATCATCATACGTGCAACTGCTTTAATTTGTTCTGCCAGCATTGGCTTTACTTGCCAAGTAGCTACCATCTGCCCATCTTCATTAATCTCCAAATTAGCATGCAATGCCCTTAATTCATGCACCATGGACAAAGGAGAAACCCTCAAACCAGCCATAGTCTTGCGACTTAAAGCATCAGCTACAACATTAGCTTTTCCAGGCTGATAGTCTATCAAACAATCATAATCTTTTATCAGCTCTAACCATCTCCTTTGCCTCAAATTTAACTCCTTTTGTGTGCCCAAGTACTTCAAACTTTTATGATCTGTGTATATATAACATCTCTCCCCATACAAGTAATGTCTCCAGATCTTCAAGGCAAAGACAATGGCTGCTAGCTCCAAGTCATGTGTAGGATAATTCCTCTCATGCGGTTTAAGCTGGCGTGAAGCATAGGCAATGACGTTTCTATCTTGCATCAACACACAGCCTAATCCGTTATGAGAAGCATCACTGTATATGGTATACTCCTTACCCAAAGTGGGCAAGGTTAAGACTGGAGCTTCAGTTAAATGCCTCTTTAACTCATCAAAACTTTCCTGGCATCGATCAGTCCACTGAAATTTTACATCCTTCCTAAGTAGCTTGGTCAGTGGAGGTGCTAGTATGGAGAATCCCTTCACAAACCTTCGATAATACCCGGCTAAACCAAGGAAACTCCGAACTTCCGTGACATTTCTAAGTGGCTTCCAATTAAGAATGGCTTCTACTTTGCTAGGATCCACTTGGATACCCTCTGCAGATACAATATGCCCCAAAAATGAAATCTCCTTTAGCCAAAACTCACATTTCGACAGTTTGGCATACAACTGCTTCTCCCTCAAAGTCTGCAATACTATCCTTAAGTGCTTGTCGTGTTCCTCTGTATTCTTTGAGTACACCAAAATATCATCAATGAACACCACAACAAACTGGTCCAAATATGGCCTGAAGATAGTGTTCATTAGGCCCATAAAAGCAGCTGGAGCATTAGTCAACCCGAATGGCATTACCAAGAACTTATAGTGGCCATACCGAGTCCTAAAGGCAGTTTTAGGAATACTTTGCTCCTGCACCCTCAACTGGTAGTAGCCCGATCTCAAGTCAATTTTGGAGAATACAGTTGCATCCTTCAACTGGTCAAACAAATCATCAATCCGTGGTAGAGGATATCTATTCTTTATGGTCACTTTATTCAACTGTCTGTAGTCTATGCATAGGTGGAGAGTACCATCCTTTTTCTTCACAAATAATACTGGTGCTCCCCAAGGTGACACGCTAGGGCGGATGAAACCCTTATCTAACAATTCCTGCAATTGTACCTTCAGCTCTTTCAACTCAGCAGGTGCCATCCTATAAGGAGTGATGGAGATTGGCTCCACACCAGGCATAGTCTCAATTTCAAACTGCACCTCTCTTTCCGGAGGCAATCCCGGTAATTCTTCCGGAAAAACATTCGGAAAATCCCATACTGTAGGAATATCTTTAAGATATGGACTCCCCACCTGGGTGTCTATCACATGAGCTAGATAAGCTTCACATCCCTTTCTAATCATCTTTCTAGCAAGTGCAGCTGAAATGATATTGGATGGCAATAACTGCCTCTCCCCGTGTATCACTACATCTGCATACTCGGGAAGACCAAAAGTGACTGTCTTCAGTCTACAGTCAATCATGGCGTGATGCCTGGCTAACCAATCCATCCCTAAGATGATATCATAATCTCGGAAGGGCATGTCAATTAAGTTTGACAGGATGTATGTCCTTGGATCACCAAAGGACAATCCTTATACAATTTGTTCACCCTAACCTCTTGTCCTAAAGGACTAGTCACTAGCACATCATAATCCAATTTCACACAAGGAATAGCAATAGAGCATGCAATACTGGCACTAGCATAAGAATGTGTAGAACCAGGGTCAAACAGCACATATACATCTCTATCAAAAATGGAGAAAGTACCAGCCACAACATTTGATGTCTCAGCTTCATCCCTCTAGCACATGGTGTACACCCTGACTGGTGCACCACTCTGCTCTGGTTGGCTCACTGTGCCCTGACTACCAGAAGTGTTACCTCTATCCCTGCCTCTGCCTCTACTAGTTGTCTGTTGTCCTCTAGAAGTAGAACCTTGAACAGATCCCTGAGTGGTAGTAGGCAGTCCAGATCTGCGGGCACTAGTGCAATCTCTAGCAAAATGCCCACTTCCACCACAGTTGTAACAGGCTCCTATGGCCTTATAACATACTCCTCCATGAGTCCTGCCACAAGTTTCACAAGCACAGGTAGGAAAGGAACCCTTAGATGTCTGCTGTCCGGATCTAGGTGGCCTCTGCCTTGAGAATCTTCCCCTACTAGATTCTATGTTACTTGGTACCCCAAAGCTCTTCCTCTTACCCGAATGGTTACTTGGACTTTGACCTGTAGGCTTACTACTTTTCTCTTTTTCAGTGATTACCTTCTCAAATGCCCCTTCCAGTTCTATCCTTTCCAATTCAAGGGCCTGTGATATCAACCCAAAGAAGTTGTCATGTCGAAACCCAACCACTTGTAATCTCAAACTAGGCCTCAAACCGGCCTCAAACCGTTTGCATCTGTCTCTACTGGTAGTGAGTAGGCTTCCAGCATAGTGGCTGAGGCGAGAAAAGTCTCTCTCATACTCGCTCTGATGTTGTTCCCTTGCTTCAAACTAAGAAACTCCTGTAGCTTCATATCCACATAGGCATCGGGAACATACTGCCTAAACTCCCTTAGAAAGTCATCCCATGTCGACCTTGGCGGCTCCAAGCGTGGTGAATGGTCTTCCACCACTCATATGCATCTCCATGCAGCAAGGAAATTGAATATTCAAACTTCAACTCATCTGTGCAGTGTAATTTCTTGAAGACCCTCTCCATCCGTTCTAACCATTGCTCAGCTTCCAATGGGTCCACTGTACCCTTGAACTCTGTTGCCCCATACTTCATTAACTTGTCATGTTGTGCAGTGGGGATGGTGGTTGCACCGGAGGTGCTTGCTGGAGCTTGGTGGTATATTGCCACCATTTGCTGTAATAGTGCAGCCATCTGCTGAGCTAATTGTGCAGGTAACTGCTTGGGTGGGATAGGTGCAGCCGATCCACTGGCATTACGAGTGGGGCTTCCTTGTACCTCGGTACTCTCGATTGCTCTACTGTGTGATCACCCTCTTCCATATTGAATCACAAGGAATTCTACTCCCTGTGTCACACCCCGGCTTAGTGGGCCCCAGCTCAAGCCCCTCTATGGGTGGCCATCTTGCCGGCGTACCCCTCTAGAGGCCGGCGATGCAACTCAAATCGGTCTTGTCGCTTTGGTGGAGTTCAATCCCTTCGCCTGCGAGCTAGGATTGAACCCATATCACCTCACGGTTGCTTCGCCTCTTACCAATTGAGTGCAACTACGATTGTAGCCGAGTAAGTTATGCCACTCGATTAATGAGCACTCTATTTTATCTTAATTCATTTTTATTCTTCCTTTTGAATATAACTTGTGAAATATAATTTATTTAAGCCATTTATCGAAATTATTATTTATTTGAGGTTAGAAAATTTTAAAGAAAATTTGGCGAATCTCAGGCTAAAAATGGAGAAAACGTTCTTGAACTGTGAAAAACACTTCCAATATTCACATTCAATCATTTCCAAACTCCAATATCAAAATCTCATCAACATTTCTCAATTTGATTCTCAACATTTGTCAACCATTCATTTCTCAATCATTCATCCATCTCATATGATACCATGCATATATCATTGATAAACATTCACTTTTCCATTTACAACCACACTTTACATTATTTACATGAATATCAAAATATATTACATAAGTTCAAATACATTCGAGAAAATAAAATCAATTACAAAATACCAAAATGACATCTAGCGTCCTACCAATGCACGATGCGGCGGTGAGGTGACACGCACTATGCGTAATCGTGAACCGCTTCATCAATCGTGGTCTCTTGGCGCTCTGTCAATCTTCGCACTACAGCGTTGCAAAGCGACGCTAAGCATAAAGCTTAGTGGTGCAAATAATGAAATAGAAAGGAATAATATGCAACATAAAAATCATAATTTCTTAGCCATTGTGTTCATAAGAACCGAATAATTACCAACTTAGTGTTTAGTCGAGGCTAATTACGTTTTATGATATTTACTTCTTCATGAATTTTAAGTTTTCATTGTATTCTATCGTAATCATTCACGATATTTAGTTTTCGTATTTTCTTTAACAATCGGTTCAATTACGCTTATACTTTTCCATGCCCAAGTAACCTATACAAATCGACGGATGAATAAGCGGGTAAACTAGCACCGGGTACTGTGTACCTCGCCGTCACACACCATCGGTCACAATGTGTCTCCGTGTGCAAGCAGAATGGCTAATAAGCCATATAAGCAATAAGGCATAAAGCCAAGTAAAACATCATAATCGGTATAGCCATAGGCTATCACATCACGTAATGGCAATGAAGCCATATATCATACGTGATCGCTATCGTAACCTTATTGGCATGCCAACCTATCCAAACCAATCACATTAGGCCTACTAGGGCATTTGATACTTTTGAATTCTTCAATTTTTTTGAATTTCAAGTTTTTATGTCACTATTCACTTCAATAGTCAACAAAAGTTGACTTTTGCATAGAACATAGGTGCATTGGTTTTAACACTCCCAATGTACCCCATTTTGCATTTAAAACTTGTTAGTTTTGGTCACTTTCTCAAAGCTTAGGTCATTTTGGCAAAATTGCCAATTTTTTGTTTTGGTGTCACTATTCACCTCCTTGGTCAACAAAAATGTTGACTTTTGGAATAAAAATGTGTACATTGACTTTGGCACTCCCAACATACCACATTTGGTGTTTAAAACTTGTTGGCATTAAGTGTTAATACCATTTCTAAGTTTAACCTAACACAAGCAGAATTTTCAGTTTTGGTGAGTCAACTTCACTGTTCCATTGGACATCTTTATCGTTGGAATTTGAAGAAATGTAAAACATGAAAGTTGTTACTTATTTTGTCTAGTTGAATTTCCTTTTTGAATCACTCCATTTGGAGTTTTGTAGCTCAAATATGGCCCAAAAACCCAAGCTGTCCGGATGTGCATTCTGCAGAAAATTACCATATCTACAGTGCATGAACAGTGACTGGAACCACTTGTTTGGATGGGTTCTGGCCATAATTTGGGGTAGGTTCCTTCTGCAGAATTTAGTGCAGGGTATCCGGATTGGGGCCAAGTTTTGGTCCTCTTGCGTTGGGCATGGTTTCTTCAGAAAAATGTGCCATTATAAGCCTAGTTTCATGTCCAATTGGCCAAACACCAATTGGACTAACACACCCAAGTTATGGTAGTGCAAAGGGACTGAATTTTCGCCTATCTTTCTTGCCCTAGGGCACTGCAATCCTCACTTTGCAATCTCATTTTTCTGTCCATTTGTTGTTCAAATTACCTAAAATGGTCACTAATTGACCATTAAAATGCTCTCTAATAATTTCCTAAGCCAAGTCACATTTTCACCTTTCCAAACCCTAATTCAAATTCATAGTTTATGCCATGTATCTTAGTAGCTACCAATGCATTGCTCATATGTTTATCACTTCAACATGGTTTCTATTCCACTATAAGCTCATCAAAACACTTCCCCTTATTCCATAGCTAGGGCAGCCAAAATTCAAGATGTTATACACATAAGTTTTTGTTAATTTAAATCACAATTCTTACTAGTTTCAAGTCCTAAACCATGAAAATAAAGAGTTTAATGGATATAGGTGCACTAACCTTAGGAGGGCAGAATTTTCCCAAGCAATTCCTTCACTTTCTTTGCTTTTCTTGGCTGCCAAACACTCCTACAAGGTGTGTGGACAAGTTTTAATGAAGAGACCTAAGGGTTTTAGGGTAAGGAATCAAAGATTGGAAGGTATAAAAAAATAAAAGCTATGGAGGAAGAAATTCACGTTTTGGCTGGTTGAAGATGAAGAAGGAAACCAGAAATTTTTGGTCTATTTTTTACTCTTTTAAGTGTTTTAAGATTGCTTGTTAGATGGTGATTGGTTAGGAGTAAGATAATGACATCATGTGATGTCATTATCCTTAATTTCCACTATTTTTCTTTGCTTTTCTTTTCTACCACATTTCAATTTAATTTTTAGCAATATTTATTCATATTTTGAGTCATAATAATTATTTACTTAACTGGACAAGTCGGCCAAAAATCACCTCTGAAGGCGAAATGACCAAAATGCCCTCCGTTTGGCTTAACGGGTCAAAATTGTCTGTACCGATTGAAAAATTTTTCTAAATATTTTGTTGGCAATCTAATGCCATAGGAACCTCAATGACCCTTCTTTGGAGTCCCAAAAATTATTTTATGAATTTTTACCCGAGTCTAGGGCTCCTCGTTGCGAGAACCGCAACTGTCACACCCTACCCCTCTGTAAGGCATAACATGATCCCGTAGTATACCTAATGAATTACCAACTCCGCTTCATCGATAACCCATTAAATACACTACAAGGGATTTTAAAACTTTTCTTACTTCTTTACAAAGGGTGAGCACTATTTACAGTGTTAAAGACTTTGGTGAATCAAGTGAAATAACTAACTCATTTGATTTATTTGGAATTTGTAAAAATTTTGGAGTACCACCATCTGTATTTTGGATAAAACAGTTCTTCAGAAAACCTGTAAAAAGTACTTCAATAATTTTCCAAATCTCAACTCCAATACATTTCTCAACACAACAATTTATCAACTCAATTCCATAGAAATTTTTCAAAGTCTGAGATAAGGAAATATAATACAACTTTTACAATCCAAAACACTCATAATTAATTTACAACTTCAATGTACAATTTAATTTACAACTGCTCAAAATCAAAAACAATATGTACATACAGTGTCATACATTACAATACATGTCGCAATGGGATTTTGCGGTCGCCCGGACGATCACTCACCGAAGTGGGAAAGAGTGAGGAGTCGCCACCTTAGTTTTGAGGGGAACTAAAGAAAACCATTTGAGAAGATAAATAAAGAATGAAACCACTTCAAGACAGAGATTATAGGTTCGGGGTCCGTAAACGGGTGGGGAAGGTGTTAGGCACCCCACCTCGTCCCTTAATAAGGGTAGGTAGATTTAATTTTGCGTCCTTTATAAATTAGTTAGAAGGGCTCGGATGGGAATGTTAGTCCTTTTGGTAAAAGGAATGTTTGATTTTTCACTGATTAGGATCACCCAGATACATAAGTAAATGAGACAACCTTAGTGAATTACTTTTGCATGTTAATTTTACTTGAAAAGGAATGTTTTATTTAAAATTTAATTTAGAAGATCGGATAAGAACTCTCCTCCGATCCCTATTAAATATTTATTAGAGATTTTAATTTGGGATCGGATAAGAACTCTCCTCCGACCTCTTTTAAGTATTTATTAAAATTTTAAGCTGAGACCGGATAAGAACTCTCCTCCAATCTCTATTAAGCATTTATTAAAATTTTAGTGAGACAGGATAAGAACTCTCCTCCGATCTCTTTTAAATATTTATTAAAAATTTTGAATTGAGGTCGGATAAGAACTCTCCTCCGACCTCTTTTAAGTATTTATTAAAATTTTAGTGAGACAGGATAAGAACTCTCCTCCGATCTCTTTCGGATTAGCGAGGAGCACGAAAGGGGCTTTAGATCTCGAATTTCAATTTCGGCTACATGTCACAAGAACCTAAAACTAAGGTTTCGGCATTCAAAAATGCTGGAGATAAGGTTTCTTGATACCCTATGACTAAATGGGTAATACTAAACTTGATTTACTGACCTTCCATGTAGTCATTTCACGCATACCTATTAATGTCCGATCATTGCTGTCTAGTTTATTTTGGTTTTATTCCTCTTCATGGTATCTTGCGAATTCCGTTCACGTCGACCTAATAGTTTGGCTATTTTCTGACGTATTATTCAAGCTTTCTCTTTTAAAGAGGCCCTTAAGTTGCAGATACCTATATTTTGCTCGACCACTTACACGCTACTAGGAGCTAAAAGCTCGTATTGAAATGACGAAAATTGTGAAATGATGGACCGATCACTAAAGAGATAATTCGAGAGTAACGTTCTTTGAGATTTTTGCTTAGAATAAACTTAAAGAAAACCGCGTGCGTAAAGAGAACAAAGAAAGTGCGAAAAGTAAACGCAAATACTTAATAAAGCAGTAATATGAACTCTTACCTGTGAGGAGCCAAATATATTGAAATAACTGGGAGGTGGTAAATAGTGATGAAGATGGCGGATTAATCAGCACGAGAGTTGATGTCTGTCGTGAAACCGAGAGATGCTTTAGCTAAAAGGCAACCAGGTAAGAACCAGGTGGAAGGAAGTTGAGCTTGAACAGAGGACAAGAAAGCAAAGATGGCGAGTATGACCGGATAATGAACAAGCTGGAAATGTAGAGTTCGATTATCCAAAATCTTTTCCAAGAAAACACTCCACGAAAACTAGTTTCAAAAGTCTTTTGATCACTACAAAGCAATGAGTAACAAACCGAATGAAGTTTGAGTTCCTCCACGATAATAGCGACCTCTTGTCTATATTTTTGTCAGTCCCTTGAGCAGTTTTTATGCGGTATTTATAGGAATCGGGTGCTCTTCGTGAAGGGTCAGGATTTATTTGAGGGAGATGGAGGGTCGAGATCTCGAAGGACATGATCGGAGGTTCAGGAATTAAAGAGAATCAAAATGAATGGTTGAGATCACTCTTCATAATATTTGTCCTTTTCTTCTTTTCATCTGACGGTCCCAAATTTCCTTGTCCGGAATGATCCGAGGGCTAAGAGTGAAAGACGCTGGTATCGTCGTCTTCTCTCTTGATCTAAGGGTTCCGGGTTTGTCCTTACAAGTGGGATCAACGGTGGAGATTGGGATGTCTGGGTTTGTCATGACATACCACGCACTGTCGGCGTGCGGGCGATTCTTAGGCGTGCGGTGGAGATCTCGTCTGCAACGCCTTAACTACCTCGGCTCTGATTCCGACGACGGTTATTGGAATTTGTCTTATTCCTTTTGCCTACCGATCCCTCCTCTTTCTGATTTCTTTCACATGTTCTTTCCGACCTTTCATGCTGGTCTCCCACCTTCCGATCTACTATTCCGATCTTTTCCCTTCTTGGTGCAGTGCGGTCAAAGTATTAATTGTCCCTCGATTCCCGGCGTTAAGCCGTTTTACGCTCGACAATAAATGCTCATTTTCCCCTATATATACTCCTGTCGACAGAGACATTTCTTTCATCTGATTTTCCTCTCTTCCTTTCTTACTTTCCCTATTCTAGCTGCTCCGGTGGAAGTTCTGGCTATAACTGTGGCTTTGATCTTTTTCCGATGGACTTCTTTACTCACCGACTGAAAATTTACGATCCCGGTGATCGAATGACCTTAACTGACGATGGTGAGAGGACTGGATTTGGCCGATCTGTATTGCGGACTTTGGTTGTACCGATCTCGAGTCGCTCTACTGAGTTCATTCGGCTTCTCATCGCATTGGGTGTTCCGACAGCGTCTTTCCTCCACATTGGGTGTTCCGACAGATGTTCGGTTTCGAGTGGTAACATCGGTGACGATGTCTCTCATCTTCATGGGAGTCATAATCACCCCATCTGAGCTGCATATCTATCCGATGCCAACAGCCGGTCTCCTGGTCAAACACATCTTTTGATTCAGCCACAAGACTAGGCTTTGACATAGGCCTTTTAGATAGGATGTTCCACCGGTCTCTAGAGATCGCCCAAATGATGTAATCCTGAAATGTAATCAGATCTCTAGAGATTGCCCAAATGTTGTAGTTAGACCTTTATTGTAGTCCGATCGCTAGAGATCGCCCAAATGATGTATTTTATTTTCAATGCAATCCGATCTCTAGAGATCACAGAAATGATGTGATCCAATGTTAGTGTAATACGATCCATAGAGATCGCAAAAATTATGTATTCAGAACTTTTAAAAATAAAGACTTTATTTTGTCGGTTATCATCTTATTATTTTTGCATTGATTATTTTCCGATCCCTAATGTTATTATCCAATCGATTCTTTACTGAATGACACTTAGTGATCCTTCATTCAAAATTTTTACTTACTTATTATGCCGATCTCTAATAAACCGATCTCGAACATTCGGATATTTGAGAAAAGTGTCGGAAACATTTGTCGAGTCCCACCAATCGATCTGTTGCCTAGAACCTCATGAGCATTAAATGCTCGGACTAGTATAAATAGGGGTGGGTGGGTTAGCGTTGTTCTCTCATTCCATTTTCAATCCCTGCTCATAACTTGAAGTTCTCTCATTTTCTCCGGTCTCTCGGCCGATCGGACTCGGTAAGGGCTTTAATCCTCTTTTTAGTTTAAGTTCTTTGTTTCTTTTGAAAATGGCGGTGCAGAAGGTCAGAGAGCGGCGAGCCCTCCTTCCATTCAGTTCTCATGGTCATCGTCGATGAAGAAGAAGCGATCGAGCCAGCGTGCAACCTAAACCCCTAGGGTCTCTGCTCCAGTCGAGTCGGGTCATACCATCAAGGCTTGCACCACCTTCAAGGAGAGAGACCCTTCCTATAGACGAGCTTCCGTCGGTTCTTGGGAATCCGATCTGCAATCGTTGTTCAAGAATACAATATTTGTCTGATTCATATGAGTGATCAAGTGCCATGGCGATCTTCGTGTCGATCACTCTTTTGAAGAGAATGACATGGTCATGGTGTACGAGCAGTTAAAGGCCGGTCGAGGTTCCCTCTTGCCGATTTCTATAAGGAGGTCCTAAAACTTCACCGAGCATCCATTGTTCAAATCCACCCCAACTCGTGGCGGATCTTGGTAGCTTTCCGAGGTCTATGCCGAGCTAAGGGAATCGGACCTACGGCTAAGGTGTTCGCCGAGCTGCATTGACTAACTTCGCCGAAAGGATGACGAACCTCGGTTCTTTCAGTGAAGCCTCGTTGCGGACTCTTTTCCGATCGCCCTCATCCCTTAAGAATTGGAAGAACCAGGTTCTTCATTACGAGGAGTAAAGATCAGCCGCTTTGAGGACTTTCCTCGTAGCTGGTGGTACCGAGGGCCTCGCTGAAGCACTTTACCACGAGTCAAGAGGAAAGCTTGATAGTGATGGAGTGAAAAGTCAGGCCACCACTCTAAAATATTCTGTCCAAATGCGGTGGCTGAATCGCACCATTGGACCATGCAGCGATCACCGCCGAGATCGCGAACTTCCGCTCGACCTCGGCATTGGTATTTTCTATATCTCGATTCGGGACCTTAGCGATCTCACTAACCTCTTTTACGTGCGGTATGGCGGGTGGTGAGGGTTTTAGGAAGCGGAAGAAGGAAGAGAGATCTCGGAAGGTAAAGGAGATGAAGCGTTGAACGTCTTCAAACACCGATCACGAACACAGGGAGATACAAAGAGACGCCTCAACCTTCGGGTCCGCCGACCATTGAGGTGTCGGATCTCCTCCTAGATCGGAAGAAACGACCGCCTCTCTCGATTATTCCAAGCACGGAAGGAGCCTTCTCAATCTTCTCGGAGGACCTCTTCTCGTGGTGCTCGAATCTTGATCGATTGCTTGAAGAATAACCGGTGTTAGGGAGAACTCCGATTTTGCCAAAGTCACGGGATCTACCATCTTCTTTCAAGAGGATCGGGATAGGCTATCCTGAGAATGGTCTCGATGATATCTTGACTCGAACCATGAGCCTAAGCGTGGAGTGTCCGTGAACCGGACCATGATTCGAGAAAGATTCAGCGTGCAGGTAAGGAGGTTGGGAAGAAAAATCAGGAATTGACTTCCCTCCGATCCCAACTCTCATCCTCGGGATTATATATCTCAAGTCGAGGGCGGGTGAAGTACCATGAAGACCGGTGGCGAAAGGTCTCGTGACTTGGTGAAAGTGAGCGGGCTCTCGGAGAAATCCGGGCACTTGAGGCCATGAAGCCGCTCAGTCGCTCAACTTGTAGAGGAGCTTAGCGAAGGATAAGGAGCTTTCGGAGAAAGAAAAAGAGCTCAAGGAAAGGATGAAGAGATGGTGTCGGGAATAGCGGAGCCTATGTGAATGCTCATAAGGATCTCTTGGCCGAACTCCAAAGCGCTATCTGAAGAGGACTTCTCTTGGATGGGCGACACGGCTCCGAGGGCGATGGTGGAGATAGTGAGGAGGAGGGCGAGGAAGAGAGAGAGAGTGAGCAGAAGTACAAATTATGAAATGAAATGGAATATCTCTTTTGTTCAATGGATGGATGTGATTGGAAAATCTTTGAATTGCCTAAGTATTTGATTGTATGAGCATAGCGAAACATGAACTAAATGCCATTATTAATCCAAGTATAAAAGATCGGAAAGCACAATAAGCATGAGATCGGTGGGGGAGAAATGCTGAACGGGACTTGATTAAAATTGAAAATTTAACTTGAACACTTAAGATCGGAACCCTCGTTAAACCGAACCAAAACTTTAGCTCTTAATCTTAGAAAGGAGGTCGGCAATAAAGCGGTAGGAAAAGATCTAGTGCAGTTCATTTTATTTATCAACGAGATCGAGAATATACTTGTGAGTCAGGAAATTCGACAACGGGTTTGAGAGGTCGGTAAATGATTTGAGAGATCGGCGAGGCTTAATGAATATGAGGACTCAGCATTAATTCAATTCTTTGTGAGGAGAGGTCGGAAATGTGACCGCCTATCAAAGAGGGATCGGAAACGTGATTAGCTGTTCAAAGAAGAATTTTTATTGATTCTAGGGATCGGCCAAAATATGGTGTCGACAGCTGCCCCTCTTTACATAATTTCTATTAAAGGAAAAATTTCCGTATAGGAATTATGTAAAGATTCAGACTCATATTTTGGGCGATTAGGTGTTCGAAATTAGGGAACTAAAGCACACCTAAGTTATTAAAATCAACTTGGATCTAGAAACCAGAGGTTGATAACAGGAATTAAAATTGCATGAAATTAAAATCAACTTAGATCAAGGAACCAGAGGTTGATAACAGAAATTAAAATTGCATGAAATTAAAATCAACTTAGATCAAGGAACCAGAGGTTGATAACAGGAATTAAAATTGCATGAAATTAAAATCAACTTAGATCAAGGAACCAGAGGTTGATAACAGAAATTAAAATTGCATGAAATTAAAATCAACTTAGATCAAGGAACCAGAGGTTGATAACAGGAATTAAAATTGCATGAAATTAAAATCAACTTAGATCAAGGAACCAGAGGTTGATGGTGGAATTGCAGGAAATTAAAATCAACTTAGATCAAGGAACCAGAGGTTGATGGTGGAATTGCAGGAAATTAAAATCAACTTAGATCAAGGAACCAGAGGTTGATGGTGGAATTGCAGGAAATTAAAATCAACTTTGATCTAGTAACAAGATGTTTATAACAGAAATGTAAATTGTATGAAATTAAAATCAACTTAGATCAAGGAACCAGAGGTTGATGGTGGAATTGCAGGAAATTAAAATCAACTTAGATCAAGGAACCAGAGGTTGATAACAGAAATGTAAATTGCATGAAATTAAAATCAACTTACAAAACAAGTCTGACTTTGGCACATGAAGTTATTCCTTGACAAAGTGTACTTAACAAGATAATGAAGGCGGACGATTAATGGAGGAGGAGTTGTAAGGCGACCTTTGACCTCTTTCTTTCGGTCGTACCTTTTCCTTTCCAGAATTTCTCCTTATTCTTCGGAATGCGCCATTGTGGTTTTTCACTTTCTTTTCGTCCATTCGACGAGTAGCGCCCTTTCGGTTTTTCACCTCTTGAAGTTTTTTTTTTTTTTTTTTTTTTTTGGCGGCTATTCCTGCAAATCTCATAGTAAAAATGCGCGAGGTTAATTTTTAAATTCAAATCTTATGGCGAAATTTAACTAATCAATAGCGCATTAGTCAAAGAGAAAGGATAGTATTAAAAAGTGAGCAAGCGGGAAAACAAAAGCGAAGGAATGGAGTATAACTTTATCATGGCTTTAGGAAAAATAGACTTTCAAAGGAAAAGGAAAGGTACAAGGATAGATCTCATATATTCCTTTTAGTTGGTTTTGAAGTCTTTTAAGCGCCATATTCCAAGTTCTCTGAAGTCCCTTGCCGTGAGTTGCCTCTCTACCGCGGTTTCATGCCCCCTTCCTTATTCCTCGGTTTGGTTCTTGGGGCGCCCTTTTTGGTTTCACCCCAAGAAGGTTTTTTTTTTTTTTTTTTTTTTTTTTTTAGGTCGCCCTTTCGGGTTTTCATCCCTTCTCCTTTTTATGCATAGTATCTCTTGACAGTGTCGGCATTCACAGGTCTCGGGAATTCTTCACCGTCCATGTGGGTCAAGATCAAGGCTCCCCCAGTAAACGCCTTTTTAACCACATAGGGTCCTCGTAGGTTGGTGACCATTTGCCGGGGATCGTTTTGGTTTGGTAGTACTTTCTTTAGAACTAAATCCCGGGTAGGAATTCCGTAGGCGTGCGTTTTTATCAAATGCTCGGCCATTCTCCTCGATATAATTGCCCGTGACATGCTGCTGTTAACCTTTTCTCATCCAGCAAGTTTAACTGATCCAACCTTGACTGGATCCATTCTGACTCACCAATCCCTGATTCCTTCAGAATCCTTAGGGAAGGAATTTCAACCTCAACAGGTAATACCGCTTCCATCCCGTAGACTAGTGAGTATGGAGTTGCCCCAGTTGAGGTTCTTATGGAAGTTCGGTATGCATGAAGAGCGTAGGGGAGCATGTCATGCCAATCCCTATATGTGACCGTCATTTTCCGGATTATCCTCTTTAGATTTTTGTTCGCGGCTTCCACGCCCCATTCATCTGAGGGCGGTATGGGGAGGAATTGAGATGTCGGATTACGTATTGATCACACACGAATCTTGGACCGTTCAGGTTCTTGGCGTTATCAGTGACAATTTCATTCGGGAGACCATGCCGGCATATGATATTGTTTCTGAAGAATTTGAGAAACGTGTTCTGCGTGATGTGAGCATAGGATGTTGCCTCGACCCATTTGGAGAAATAGTCGATGGCTACAAGGATGAATCTGTGCCCATTGGATGCCTTGGGATTGATGGGACCAATCACATCTATGCCCCACATTGCAAAAGGCCACGGTGAGACGAGATTGAGCGACTTGTGAGGTGGCACATTTATCGGATCTGCGTAAATCGACACTTGTGGCACTAGGAAATACTCGATGCAATCCTTTTCCATTGTGGTCCAAAAATACCCACGCGCATGATTTGCTTGGCCATCATGTGTCGATGGCGTGAGTTGCACAATTTCCCTCATGAGTTTCAAAAGGATTCTCTTTGCCTCCTTCGCATCCACACATCTCAATAATTCACCGTTGGAGCTTCTTTTGTATAGGGTTTCCCCATGGGAAAGTACCCCAATGCTAACCTCGAATCATCTTCTTTTCATTTTTGCTTGCCTGAAGGGAATTCTCGGTTCTCTGAGACCGGGATGTCGTGATACCAAGGCTTTCCATCGAGCTCTTCTTCAATCATGAAGCAATAGGTGGCTCATCCCTTACTTTAATCTTCAACATCTCAAACGTCGCCCTTCTTGATTTGAGCCATAACGGCTAGAGTAGCTAAGGCGTCGACAAATTGATTCTTGTCTCTACTCGGATGAGTGAAAGAGATTTCTTGAATTCCTGATCATCTCGATGAAGTATTTACGGTAGGGGATTAGCTTGGGATCCTTGGTTTGCCATTCTCCCTTGACACGATAAATTATCGAGCCGAGTCTCCATACACCTCCAACTTTACGATTTTCATCTCCATAGCGACATGTAGACCCATTACACAAGCTTCATATTCGGCCACATTGTTGGTACAGTCAAATCCCAACTTAGCGGCTATTGGGAAGTGCTTTCCTTCAGGGGATACTAGTAAATGACTCAATTCCATTCGGATAAATTGTTGCTCAGTCAAAATACATTTCCCACACATCAATCGACCCCTCTTCTTCGTAGTCTACTTCATTAATATGTTCGTCAGGGAACTCAAAATCCAGAGCTTCATAATCCGGGATAGGGTTTTCCGCTAGGAGGTCAGCAATTACGCTACCTTTCACCGCTTTCCGGGTCATGTAGACTATATCATACTGGGAGAGTATAACCTGCCACTTGGCTATCCTTCCCGGCACGAATGGGCTTTCGAATACGTATCTGATAGGATCCATCCGGGAGATAAGCCATGTCTTGTGATTCAACATGTAGTGCTTGAGGCGATTTGCTGTCCAGGCTAACGCAGCAAGTTTTTTCTAAGAAAGAGTACCTTGACTCACAATCATTGAACTTCTTGCTCAGGTAATAAATAGCCCTCTCTTTTAGTAGGTATCATCATCTTTGTCCTAAAACACATCCCATAGAGCTCTGTTGGACTGCCATGTACAGGATCAGAGGCCTGCCCCACAGGCGGGACCAATACTGGTGGGTTTGACAAATACTGTTTGATTGTCTCGAAAGCCTTTTGACAATCCGAATCCCATTGGGTAGGATTGTTCTTCCGGAGTAGTCTGAAAATAGGCTCAGCTTTGGCAGTGAGATTAGAAATAAATCTTGAGATGTAGTTCAACTTTCCTAGAAAACTGCGCACCTCCCTTTCTGTTTTTGGGGACGGCATTTCTTGAATAGCTCGAACTTTATGCGGATCCACTTCGATCCCTTTCTCGCTCACTATGAATCCCAACAGTTTTCCCGATCTAGCTCCGAAGATGCATTTAGCAGGGTTCAGCTTCAACTTGTATTTCCTGAGCCTTTCGAGCACCCTCCTCATCACCTGAACGTGGCTCTCTTCTCCCCTGGATTTAATGATCATATCATCCACATATACCTCCACTTCTTTATGCATCATATCGTGGAATAATGTGACCATTCTTGTGGTAAGTAGCCGGCATTCTTCAACCCGAAGGGCATGACCCGATAGCAAAATACCCACCATTGGGTGATGAAAGCAGAATTATCCATGTCTTCCTTGACCATAAGAATCTGATTGTACCCTGATGACCCATCAATACACGAACACCTACCCAATCCAGAACCATAGTCAACTAACACATCAATGAGAGGGAGAGGGAAATCATCTTTCAAACTTGCTTTATTAAGGTCCTGTAGTCAACACACACCCGACTCTCCGTCTTTCTTCATTCTTGGACGACATTAGCCACCCATTGGGGATATTTGACTACTTCCAAGAATCCGGCGTCATCTTGTTTCTTGACTTCATCCGAACCTTGAAGCGGTGTGTGGGATTCATTCTCCTCGATTTACGCTTCAACGGGATCGTTCCTGGAATTAAGGGAATCTTGTGCGTCACTATCTGGGGGTCCAAACCGACCATATCATCATAGCTCCATGAAAATCGTCGAGAAATTCCTTGCGGACCGATCATATCTCCCAATTCCTCACTCTCCACTATCTTAAGTTCCCTTTTACTTCTTCCGAGCCTAAGTTTATTGTGCGCGTTTCATCTTCACAAGGTGCGAGGAGGGTTCATCTTTTCACTTTCTTACGTAAGGTCTTCCTCGAATTACTTGAAGTAATGGCGATTATGGGGATTTCAAAACTAACGAGAGGAATTTGAGTCTATTGGATTATTAGGTGTTAATTGATGAATGGTCTGAATGAATAAAGAATAGAACATGTTATAAGGATGGAATTAAAAAGGAAAGAGAGTATTGGATTTAAAATGCGCTATCAATTCATTAATATTAATGCCATAAGAAAAGATCCATTCTGATATTACACTTGTCACCATGGACAAAATGATCAAGTGTAGATAACCAGAGGTACTTTACTCGAAATTGAGTACGAGGATATCCTCCGTTGTCGGTTGTCAAGCTCTGCTCCTCACCATGGGTGAAACTAGGGCCTCATACAAGGAATCGGTTGGATGACATTTATGGATGGATCATCCGGAGATTCTTACGTACTTGCGGATGTTGGATGACCGGTTTGGTGAAGATCTCCGTAATTCTCGGGACTATTTTCATTTTCCGTCTCTGGTCGAACCTCGATCCGAAGCATCCTCCTCATCGAATCGCCCATCCACGAGGGCATCCTCCTCATACCCCAAACCACAATGGCCTATCTTACGAATAGCGGTATAGGCTCGACGATTCCTTGCAAGGCAGTGCCCAAGCCTTTCTCCTCTTGATACCCGTTTCTTGACATTACTTTGGCCACCATAGCCATAGCCCCTTCCTTCCCAGTATCTTGCAATTCAAGGGCCTGGAAAGAACTCTCCAATGATTCCTCGGCGCTTCCACATAAGGAAGTGATTGCGGCTTAGTGACGATATGGCCTCTTCGCCCCTTCGTGATGATTTTGCCGTCCTTAATGTATTTGATCTTACGGTGTAAGGTTGAAGGAACAGCGTTCGCAGAGTGGATCCACGGCCTCCATAGTGTAAGCCGGCTCAATGTTCATCACTTGAAACGTGACGTTGAAAGTACATGCCCCGACTTGGATTGGCAAGTCAATGTCTCCCAGCACCTCTCTCCTGGTACCGTCAAAGGCTCTTACCACCATTGCACTTTGGCGTATATGCGATTGGTCAACCGTGCTTTGGCTAAGGTCGCACTAGGCAATACATTGAGGGCCGATCCGTTATCGATGAGAACCTTGGCCACTATACAACCCTTACACTTCACGATTACATGTAGAGCTTTATTGTGCCCTAAGCGCGAGTCTACCTCCTCTTGAAAAAGGCTACGAGTGGATGCTGGATTTGTCCTACTATTTTCTCAAAGCGCCGGAGTAATGTCGGGGTTCACAAAGGCGATCCAGGATTCTTTGTAGGGCTTGTCGGTGGACTTAGAGCTCGGGATCGGTGATATGATGAAATTCGGGCGGGGTTTTCTCAATTGCTCCACCACGTCATACTCGCTCTGTTTCATTATTTGGAGCAGCAGTTCTTCATCTTCCTTGTGCTCAATAGGCTCTGCTTCCCTGCTTTCTCAACCTCCTCTTAGTGTTTACGGATGACTCTCCCATTTTACTTTCCCTTTTCTCTTCTCTCTTTCTTCGTTCGTAACACCTCCCACTTGAGTTATAAACTCGACTTCTTGCTCAGTGGAGAGGATTTTGTTGCAATAACGGGTCTAGAAGCGGCTTGGGAGTAGTGTTGCTAGCGAGTCCAGCATAAGTCATTACGAAGTGCTCGTGAGGAGCGAAACATGGTTTTGGTGGTGCAGAAGGTGAGGCAAGACTAGGAGCGGATGTCTTGTAGACGCTCCTCGAGTGAAAACTTGGAAGTTATAATTCCAAGGGACAGCGTGAGTATTGGTGATGGGGAGGCGAGGTGGAGTTTGGATAAGCTATTCTGGCGGAGGCTACGGGGTGAGAAGGTGATTCGGGTTTGGAGGTGGAGCGTTAGGCTGTATCCGGTGGTGTTCACTCCTTTTCCGTTTCGGCCTTATGCGGCATCTCGAGAACCACGAGAGACAATAAGTTCTGGACTTCTTGCCTGAACCCCTCACAATCTCGTAGCTCATGGTCAGCTGCCCCTCCATGGTAAGGACACCTCGTACTCTCTTTGAATCCCGCTACCTGAGGGCAAAGGTAGCCTTCCCTCGTTGCTATAGTAAAAATCTCCTTAAAGTATGGAACCAGCTCATCCACTTCTGGTGTTGATCCCTCTCCTTTAGACTCTATCATATTTACACCACTGCCCGCATTGTGGTTAGGCAGTGGGTTTGAGGTAACATTGGGGAGGGAACCATTTCCCTCGATCTTCAACCACCCGTTTCGGATTAAAGCGTGCACTCTCCCTCTGAGTGCCCCGCAGTTGTCAGTTGAATGCCCTTGTGCTCCTCCATGATACTCACAACGGGCAGTGGCATCATACCACCTGGGATATGGCGGCTGGATTGGGTCTAAAGGGACTGGTACGATTTGGTTTATACCTGACAAGGTATCGGTATATTTCACCGAGAGGAGGAAGGGGTGGATCAGATTCCTTGGAGGTCTTGGGTTATTTTGTGGTGGTCGTGGTTGAGCTGGAGGAGGAGGTGGTCTTGGTTGGAAATTTACAGGTGGGGCGTATTGTGGGCGTGGTTGTGAATAATTAGGGAAAGGGGGTGGGATGTTTGCGATAGTTGGGCCATGAGAGGGAGGATATGGCCGGTAGTTATTTTGGGGGAATTGGGGAAAATTATTCTGTCGAGTGATGGAATGTACATCACTCTCCTTCTTCTTGCCAAAATTGGCAGTCTTTTTCACAGGGTTCTCAGTCAACTCCTGTAGCCTTCCTATTCTCAGATTAGCTTCAATTCTCTCACCGGCTTGGATGATATCTGAGAAGCTGCTGGAGGTATTTTCGATCATCAGGTTGAAGTAGGGAGCCTTCAATGTTTCAATGAATAGGGAGCAGAGTTCATTGTCGATCCAGGAGGATATACTGCAGCCTTCTCCCTCCATCGTTGGGCGTACTGCTTAAAACCTTCCCGGTCTTTCTGTACCAGGTTCTGGAGGTCCCTCCTTGTGGGTGCTGCATCACAATTGAATTTGTACTGCTTAAGAAAGGTATCGGCCAAATCTTTCCAGGAGTGCAGCTTGCTCCTGTCCAATTGTATACACCATCTCAGAGCTGCTCCGGAGAGGCTCTCGTGAAAGAAGTGAATGAGGAGTCTATCGTCTTCTGTTAAGGCAGACATTTTGGCAATGTAGGTTGCGGTGGATCTGAAGTGCAGTTCCATTGTATTTGTCGAAATCAGGAACCTTGAATTTGGGTGGTACCACCACATCTGGCACCAATCTCAGTGACGACACATCGACTGAGCCATACATGTTCAACCCTTCTATTGCTCTCAATCTTTCTTCTAGGGCAGATAGTTTCTCGTTTTCTCTCGCCCTATGTTCTCCTTCCACCGCATGATACACTCCTCCAACCGGGAGCTGAGGGGTGGAGTAAACTGGAGGGATCGGGATTGAATGGTGAGGCTCGGCATTTGAGACGGCCGGGTAATAGGAAAAAGGTGGGTCATTATTTATGGTCACCGGATTAGTGATGATTGTCGGTCGGAATGGGAGGCGAAAGGTAAAAGAGGTTGAAGCTTCGAGGATCATTTGTTGTAGGAGGCGGAGGAGGTAATGGTGGGCTAGGTTCTGAAGCAGGTTTGCTCTGAGACATTTCCTTCATTAGTCTCATAATTTCAGAAAGCTGATCCTTCAACTCGGGGACCTGTCCCTACAGGTTCTGTACTTGCTCCTGATTTTCCATTATCTTCCTCGTTCGAGATCTTGTTAAGTACACTCGCTTGGGTTGGATCGTGTGCTTGGTCAGACTTGCCTTGTTTGAATCAATATTGATTTCCTGTGAGGATAAAAAAAAATTTAAATGAATTTGAGTTTTGCAAAGAAACTAAAAGTCCTGGTCTGGACGAAGGATACAGTGGCATTTGAGAGCAGTTGGAATCGCAAAGGATAATCGCCTCAGCTTTATCATGGCATCGTTCGATAGTCTGACCGTGAATGACGGGATTGAATGCGCATTTATGATACCTGCCCATATAGCGCATTTCAATTTTTCACATAACCCTACGGGAGTCATATTATTCATTCACAAATCTGCTTAGACAATGGTCCAAAAATCATTTCATTAGCTGAATAATTTGTACAGCATATTCTTTACATCGGCCTAGGTTCTGGGAGGTTCTTTATAATGAGATGACATTTTCTGAGATACTCATATAACCTTTCCTCTTGTTTGGCAGGATCGAACACTTTCAGAGCATACTCGGATTCAGGTAATAGTTCCTTTTTTCCCTGTGCTATCATTTTCTCCAACTGGTCCACATTTTCTTTCAGTCCTTGATAGAGGGCAGCTTGTTTCTCTTTCTCTTTCCTTTCTTTAGCACACTCTTTCAAGATGTCGTTGATGAGGAGTGCCTGTTCTTTTAATTCAAGCTTCTTCTTCTTGTTTTCCTGTTTATACTCTTCAACGAGTACCTCTTGGTACTTCATCCTTTCCTGAAGCTTACTATTTTGCCCTTTCATCTCTTTGACCTCAGCTTGGAGAGAGTTTCTTTCTTTTTCCCACTGTACCTCTTGCTCTTCGAACCCTATCCTTTCGGCCCTTGCCTCTTCCTTGAGCTTTCTTACCCTTCTCTTAAGTTTCTGCTGTTGGTCCTCCAATTGTTTCATTCGTTCTTGCAGCTGTGAGTTCTCGGTATTTGCCTTTTGTAGCGAGTCAACCAGGCGATTATCAGCTTCCTCTAATAGGGCGTCTTGGCGAGGGTTGTCGTCCTTGAATTCTATAGTAGAGCGTTCTTGGTCCCTATCAGCTCTCCATTTAAGGTGTCGCCCGAGGCACTTGGGCCTTTGGGTGATCTCTCCATTAGAGTGATGTTTTCCCAGGACTTGCGAGCCCTTTTCAACCCTTCTTCTTCCTTGAGCTCATGGTAGAAGTGACCTTGGTGGTATTCTTTAATGTTGATCATGGACTGTGTTGAGCCAAACTGCCTCATTACGGTCTTTGGAGTGTAACTTGTATACCGGTTATTCCAATCGGGGACACCGTGAATACCTCTGTACCAATCAAGACGGGTTGGCTTGGCGTCCACGACTTCCTCAACGATAATCATGGCTATTGAAACTCAAAATCCGTTCCATCTTTGTTTTTCATTCTTGGTGATCACTAACCGGATCATCTTCTCAATGGGAGGCTGGTCAAGGTACCAAGTTAATCCTTTTGTCTCCACAGGACACATGTGTGATAGTCGGAGGTATAATAGCGAGAGCAACACTTAATGGACCCTTTCCCTGTTATGCAGTAAGTTAGGGTCAACAAGGTTTCGGCAAGAATTGCCGGTATCGGATGATCCCTGCCTTCTCTTGTCCAAAATACCTCCTTTGCCTTTGCTAGTGATGATCCCCAATGGCCCCGGGAGCAGGATCGGACCATAGATTCCCAAGGCGAGTGCTACGGAGCTTGATCCCACTGTTTCTCTTGGAAGTGATGATCTAACCGCTTCTCAAGGTACGTCCAATGCCATCCATGCGTGTTCCCTTTGATGTTTCTCTGGACTTTACTTCTTACGGGGAGAACCCAACATATGTGCCAACCGTTTCAGTGCGCCTATGCTCGAGGTGTAAGTAGATCCGGTTACGCAATGAGTATGGGATCCCTAGCAATGCACGATATTCCTCCATAGTGGGGCCGTATCAATGTCATTGAAAGAGAACACTCCGTGCCAGGATTCCAAACCGTCAACATGGCTTTTAATGCGGATTTGGAGCTTGACTTGCATTAAGGTTGCAATCCTTCCGTACTTCTCTTCAAATGTACCTTGACACAGTCGGAAGCAACCTCCATCTATTAGACGGACCCTCGAGGTTGTTCATTTTGACCTCTATTTTGTCCAGATCCAGTGAAGGTATTGAGCTAATGTATGCCTCGGAAACATCATTTTGCGAGGGTACCGACCAATGAGCTGATTTGGACCAAAGTTTAGCATGCTGAGCCTCTCCTGCCGTCTGACTCGAGGATGCCATGATAAAAATGATGCCTATCCTTATACAGACTCTTGGTTTGGTAACGCCTGCGGGAAAATTTGTTAGTAAGACAAATTAGGGTAATTTTGAATCATACTGTTGACAGGGTGACACGTACACATTTATCAAAGTAGGAAAATGTGTAGGCGTTTTAGTAGGATTCAAGATTACTGAAAAAATGAACAAAAGGAAATTAAAGCGAGAATAGGGTAAGAGTAAGTATGCCCCTTTTGTCCTATAGTAGGAGACTCCTAACAGGAGTAGCGCTACCTATCACGATAGTTCTATCTTATGAGGCAGTTTACTACGGCTTTCAGCTATCGTGACGGTTTAGCTCAGGATCTAATTTTTCTAATAGCCACAGGTTCCCAAATTGCCCCTACTGTAAACAGTAGAGCCCCATTCTACCCCCATGATATTGTTGGGAGAATTCCACGGGTATCACGGTAAATAGAACAAGTTTCAATTTGAGCAGAAGCCTTCACGGATACTAACGGGGTAAAACCCACGGGTACTGCTACATGACCCCCTCCTATTTCCTAAAAGGGTGAGAAAGCCGGGTTAGGACCATAGTGTGTGAGGAAATCGTGTAAGTGTTTAGTGTGTGTAGGGACACTTTTACCTCTTCCCAATTCGGGGATTTTATTTTCCATTTTTTCTTTTTCTTTTTCTTTGAAATGAAGAGCCTTTGTAGGAGATAGAGCAGGCAAAACAAAATAGTTAGTAGCAATAATAATTAGCATACAAGACATCGCGAGTGAGCCCCCTAAATATAATTTGATCGGACAAAAATTAAGCCTACTTTTGGACCTCTAGGCGGGGTTGGGTCAATAGGTCCCAGTGGAGTCGCTAAGTCATGCAATGGGATTTTGCGTCGCCTTGGATGATCACTCACCGAAGTGGGAAAGAGTGAGGAGTCGCCACCTTAGTTTTGAGGGGAACTAAAGAAAACCATTTGAGAAGATAAATAAAGAATGAAACCACTTCAAGACAGAGATTCTAGGTTCGGGGTCCGTAAATGGGTGGGGAAGGTGTTAGGCACCCCACCTCGTCCCTTAATAAGGGTAGGTAGATTTGATTTTGCGTCCTTTATAAATTAGTTAGAAGGGCTCAGATGGGAATGTTAGTCCTTTTGGTAAAAGGAATGTTTGATTTTTCACTGATTAGGATGACCCAGATACATAAGTAAATGAGACAACCTTAGTGAATTACTTTTGCATGTTAATTTTACTTGAAAAGGAATGTTTTATTTAAAATTTAATTTAGAAGATCGGATAAGAACTCTCTTCCGATCCCTATTAAATATTTATTAGAGATTTTAATTTGGGATCGGATAAGAACTCTCCTCCGACCTCTTTTAAGTATTTATTAAAATTTTAAGTTGAGATCGGATAAGAACTCTCCTCCAATCTCTATTAAGCATTTATTAAAATTTTAAGCTGAGACCGGATAAGAACTCTCCTCCGATCTCTTTTAAATATTTATTAAAAATTTTGAATTGAGGTCGGATAAGAACTCTCCTCCGACCTCTTTTAAGTATTTATTAAAATTTTAGTGAGACCAGGATAAGAACTCTCCTCCGATCTCTTTCGGATTAGCGAGGAGCACGAAAGGGGCTTTGCCGATCTCCGAATTTCAATTTCGGCTACATGTCACAAGAACCTAAAACTAAGGTTTACGGCATTCAAAATGCTGGAGATAAGGTTTCTTGATACCCTATGACTAAATGGGTAATACTAAACTTGATTTCGACCTTCCATGTAGTCATTTCACGCATACCTATTAATGTCCGATCATTACTGTCTAGTTTATTTTGGTTTTATTCCTCTTCATGGTATCTTGCGAATTCCGTTCACGTCAGCCTAATAGTTTGGCTATTTTCTGACGTATTATTCAAGCTTTCTCTTTTAAAAGAGGCCCTTAAGTTGCAGATACCTATATTTTCTGACCACTTACACGCTACTAGGAGCTAAAAGCTCGTATTCGAAATGACGAAATTGTGAAATGATGGACCGATCACTAAAGAGATAATTCGAGAGTAACGTTCTGTGAGATTTTTTGCTTAGAAAAAACTTAAACAAAACCGCGTACGCAAATAAAACAAATAAAGTGCGAAAAGAAAACTCAAATACTGAATAAAACGATAATATGAACTCTTACGTGAGGAGCTAAATATATTGAAATAACTGTGAGGTGGTAAATATTGATGAAGATGGCGGATTGATCAGCCTGGGAGTTGATGTCGGTCGTGAAACCGAGAGATGCTTTAGCTAAAAGGTAACCGGGTAAGAACCACGTGGAAGGAAGTTGAGCTTGAACAGAGGAAAAGAAAGCAAAGATGACGAGATTATGACCAGATAATGAACAAACTCGAAATGTAGAGTTCCAGTATCCAAAATCTTTTCCAAGAAAACACTCACGAAAACTAGTTTCAAAAGTCTTTTGATCACTACAAAGCAATGAGTAACAAATGAATGAAGTTTGAGTTCCTCCACGATAATAGCGACCTCTTGTCTATATTTTTGTCAGTCCCTTGAGCAGTTTTATGCGGTATTGATAGGAAGCGGGTGCTCTTCGTGAAGGGTCAGGATTTATTTGAGGGAGATGGAGGGTCGAGATCTCGAAGGACATGATCGGAGGTTCAGAATTAAAGAGAATCAAAATGAATGGTTGAGATCACTCTTCATAATATTTGTCCTTTTCTTCTTTTCATCCGACGGTCCCAAATTTCCTTGTCAGGAATGATCAGGGCTAAGAGTGAAAGACGCATTTGTATTGTCGTCTTCTCTCTTGATCTAAGGGTTCGGGTTTGTCCTTACAAGTGGGATCAACGGTGGAGATTGGGATGTCTGGGTGTCATGACATACCACGGCACTGTCAGCATTGCGGGCGATTCTTAGGCGTGCGGTGGAGATCTCGTCTGCAACGCCTTAACTACCTCGGCTCTGATTCTGACGTTGGTTATTGGAATTTGTCTTATTCGTTTTGCCTACCGAGCGCTCCTCTTTCTGATTTCTTTCACATGTTCTTTCCGACCTTTCATCTGGTCTCCCACCTTCCGATCTACTATTCCGATCTTTTCCCTTCTTGGTGCAGTCCGGTCAAAGTATTAATTGTCCCTCGTGTCCCGAAGCGTTCGCTTCGTGTTCTGCTCAGCAATAAATGCTCATTTTCCCCTAGATTTTCTCCTGTCGTCAGTGACATTTCTTTCATCTGATTTTCCTCTCTTCCTTTCTTACTTTCCCTATTCTCGCTGCTCCGGTGGAAGTTCTGGCTATAACTGTGGCTTTGATCTTTTTCCGATGGACTTCTTTACTCACCGACTGAAAATTTACGATCCGGTGATCGAATGACCTTATGCGCGATGGTGAGAGGATGGATTTGGCCGATCTGTATTGCGGACTTTGGTTGTATCGATCTCGAGTCGCTTTCGAGTTCATTCGGCTTCTCATCGCATTGGGTGTTCGGACGTCTTTCCTCCACATTGGGTGTTCCGACATGGTCGGTTTCAGTGGTAACATCGGTGACGATGTCTCTCATCTTCATGGGAGTCATAATCACCCCATCCGAGCTGCATATCTATCCGATGCCAACAGTAGGTCTCTGGTCAAACACATCTTTTGATTCGACCACAAGACTAGGCTTTGACATAGGCCTTTTAGATAGGATGTTCCACGGTCTCTAGAGATCGCCCAAATGATGTTATCCTGAAATGTAATCAGATCTCTAGAGATTGCCCAAATGTTGTAGTTAGACCTTTATTGTAGTCCGATCGCTAGAGATCGCCCAAATGATGTATTTTATTTTCAATGCAATCCGATCTCTAGAGATCACAGAAATGATGTGATCCAATGTTAGTGTAATCCGATCCCTAGAGATCGCCCAAATGATGTAATCCGAACTTTTGAAAATAAAGACTTTATTTTGTCGGTTATCATCTTATTATTTTTGAATTGATTATTTTCCGATCCCTAATGTTATTATCCAATCTGATTCTTTACCTGAATGACACTTAGCTGATCCTTCATTCAAAATTTTTTACTTATTATGCCGATCTCTAATAAACTGATCTCAGAACATTCGGATATTTGAGAAAAGTGTCAGAACAGCTGTCGAGTCCCACCAATCGATGCGCTGCCTAGAACCTCACGAGCATTAAATGCTCGGACTAGTATAAATAGGGGTGGGTGGGTTAGCCAGTTGTTCTCTCATTCCATTTTCAATCCCCTGCTCACAACTTCGAAGTTCTCTCATTTTCTCCAGTCTCTCCGACGCCGATCAGACTCCGGTAAGGGCTTTAATCCTCTTTTTAGTTTAAGTTCTTTATTTCTTTTGAAAATGAGCGGTGCCGAAGGTCAGAGAGCGGCGAGCCCTCCTTCCATTCAGTTCTCATGGTCATCGTCTGATGAAGAAGAGGCAGTCAGGCCCAGCGTGCAACCTAAACCCCTAGGGTCTGCTCCAGTCGGGTGGTCATACCATCAAGGCTTGCACCACCTTCAAGGAGAGAGACCCTTCCTATAGACGAGCTTCCGTCGGTTCTTCGAGAATCCGATCTGCAATCGTTTGTTCAAGAATACAATATTTCTCACGATTCATATGAGTGATCAAGTGCCATGGCGATCTTCGTGTCGATCACTCTTTTGAAGAGAATGACATGGTCATGGTGTACGAGCGATTAAAGGCGATCCGAGGTTCCCTCTTGCCGATTTCTATAAGGAGGTCCTAAAACTTCACCGAGCATCCATTGTTCAAATCCACCCCAACTCGTGGCGGATCTTGGTAGCTTTCCGAGGTCTATGCCGAGCTAAGGGAATCAGACCTACGGCTAAGGTGTTCGCCGAGCTGCAGGACTAACTCGCGAAAGGATGACGAACACTTGGTTCTTTCAGCGAAGCCTCGTTGCGGACTCTTTTCCGATCTGCCCTCATCCCTTAAGAATTGGAAGAACCGGTTCTTCATTCCGAGGAGTAAAGATCCGAAATTTTGAGGAGGACTTTCCTCGTAGCTGGTGGTACCAGGGCCCTGCAGAAGCACTTTACCACGAGTCAAGAGGAAAGCTTGATAGTGATGGAGTGAAAAGTCGGGCCACCACTCTAAAATATTCTGTCCAAATGCGGTGGCTGATCGCACCATTGGACCATGCAATCGATCACGCCGAGATCGCGAACTTCCGCTCTCGAACTCGGCATTGGTATTTTCTATATCTCGGTTCTCGGGACCTTAGCGATCTCACTAACCTCTTTTCATGCGGTATGGCGGGTGGTGAGGGTTCTAGGAAGCGGAAGAAGGAAGAGAGATCTCCGGAAGGTAAAGGAGATGAAGCGTTGAACGTCTTCAAACACCCGATCACGAACACAGGGAGATACAAAGAGACCCGCCTCAACCTTGGGTCCGCCGACCATTGAGGTCGGATCTCCTCTAGATCGGAAGAACAGCCCCGCCTCTCTCGATTATTCCAAGCACGGAAAGGAGCCTTCTCAATCTTACGGGAGGACCTCTTCTCGTGGCGCTCGAATCTTGATCGATGCTTGAAGAATAACGGTGTTAGGGAGAACTCGATTTTGCCAAAGTCACGGGATCTACCATCTTCTTTCAAGAGGATCGGGACAGGCTATCCCAGAATGGTCTCGATGATATCTTGACTCGAACCATGAGCCTAAACGTGGAGTGTCTGGTGAACCAGACCATGATTCGAGAAAAGATTCAGCGTCTGGGTAAGGAGGTTGGGAAGAAAAATCAGGAATTGACTTCCCTCCGATCCCAACTCTCATCCGCTCGGGATTATATATCTCAAGTCGAGGGACGGGCGAAGTACCATGAAGACCAGCTGGCCGAAAGGTCTCGTGACTTGGCTGAAAGTGAACGGGCTCTCAGAGAAATCCGGGCACTTCAGGCCAACGAAGCCGCTCAGGTCGCTCAACTTGTAGAGGAGCTTAACGCGAAGGATAAGGAGCTTTCGGAGAAAGAAAAAGAGCTCAAGGAAAAGGATGAAGAGATGGTGTCGGGAATAGCCGGAGCCTATGTGAATGCTCATAAGGATCTCTTGGCCGAACTCCAAAAGCGCTATCCTGAAGAGGACTTCTCTTGGATGGACGACCTGGCTCCCGGGGGCGATGGTGGAGATAGTGAGGAGGAGGGCGAGGAAGAGAGAGAGAGTGAGCAGAATGTAAATCAGGCTGGGGGTGATCCCCCAGCCGAATAACTTGTACAAATTATGAAATGAAATGGAATATCTCTTTTGTTCAATGGATGGATGTGATTGGAAAATCTTTGAATTGCCTAAGTATTTGATTGTATGAGCATAGCGAAACATGAACTAAATGCCATTATTAATCCAAGTATAAAAGATCGGAAAGCACAATAAGCATGAGATCGGTGGGGGAGAAATGCTGAACGGGACTTGATTAAAATTGAAAATTTAACTTGAACACTTAAGATCGGAACCCTCGTTAAACCGAACCAAAACTTTAGCTCTTAATCTTAGAAAAGGAGGTCGGCAATAAAGCGGTAGGAAAAGATCTAGTGCCAGTTCATTTTATTTATCAACAGAGATCAGGAATATACTTGACAGGTCCGGAAATTCGACAACGGGTTTGAGAGGTCGGTAAATGATTTGAGAGATCGGCGAGGCTTAATGAATATGAGGACTCAGCATTAATTCAATTCTTTGTGAGGAGAGGTCGGAAATGTGACCGCCTATCAAAGAGGGATCGGAAACGTGATTAGCTGTTCAAAGAAGAATTTTTATTGATTCTAGGGATCGGCCAAAATATGGTGTCGACAGTACAAAATGCCAAATGTGGTATACTCACTATACCCAAAAATCTCTCGCTGACGGTACTAGCAGCCTAGTCTGCTGCCCTATCTGTCTGTCTACCTGCGACAGCAATAAAAAGCTATCGCTGAGACAATGTCTCAGTGGTGCACAACATTAACCAAATACAATTTAAATCACAATTCATAAGTCATGTAAATAGTGGATACTTAAAATCATAGTTAAATTCAAGACAATAAATGTCAACAAGAATTTAAACTCCATTTATCAATATCACAATAATTTTCCATAAGTCAGATCATGTTTGAATTCAAAAGACAGTATATGTCAATGAGAGTTTGAATCAATTTCACAATCTCACAATACATAATAATGCAATTTAGTCGAATAATTTAAGAATACAGTGTTGCCAATTCATTCACAACTTATGTCATGACACAATTTTCCGATCAATGCCGCGTTGTACACCACGACAAAGCAATCACAACCTCACTAATCGAAATCAATGAGGAAGGGGAGCTAGCTATATAATGAGTACTCTGCCGATCACCTCTTCTGGTAAACGAGTGAGGGAAAAATAAACGATCACGACTCCATAAATGGAGAAGGAAATAAACGATCACAACCCCATAATTGGAGAAGGAATGATACGATACTATCATGCTAAGTGTGAACACAAAATCAATTCCAAACATTTTATTCAAATGATTCGTGAGAATCCAATAAATTTCCAAAGTCATAATTTCATTCACAAAATGGCAACACAATTCATAATTAACTTCAATTTCCACAAAAACCATTTACAGTGCTTTTCAATCAATAAGTTTCCATCAATATCATTCAAACAATTTTTCACAGTTTCAAACCATTCACAATGTTTTTCAATTAATAAATGTCCATCAAACTCATTTCCACAATTTAAAACAATAATATACAAATAGTCAATATTTATTTCCATTGAAAATAATTCAAAAAAGCTTGATTGTTGTGCACAAACACAATTTAAAACAATAATATACAAATATTCAATATTTATTTCAATTGAAAAATTCAAAAGCAATAGCCGTTGTGCACAAACCTCTGATATTTGTCTCCTGGTCTTGACTCAGTATTTCTTTCCCTTTTGCTGAGTCCTTGTTAACTGAGAAACACAATTTGAAGTGTTTCAGTACTAAATTAAATTGTCTCTATCGATGGTGTTTGGTAAATAATGCACTGAACTCAATTATTCACTTAATCACCTAATATACCGACCCTCATTGCGTTTTAGGTAAATTAGGTTTTAGTGTCGTTAATATGTCACATTTGATAGGGTTTTAGGTTTGGTACGTTTTACCAAAGTCATTTCCTTGTTTAGTGCATTTTAATGCAAATTCTTTGGATTCAGGGACCTTTGGTTTGACCTAACCGGACGATCTAGTTCCCTCGGTTTTCGGGTCTCGGTCGAAACTACAAACTTGTAGATCTAGGTCTTATTGCACGCGGGGAAAAATTTCAGGTCAATCCGAGTTAAGTAGACCGAGTTATGGTCATTATACTATTGCTGGTCAAATGGTACCATTTTAGGTCAATTTTAGGTCAAATTGGTCAATTCTGGTTCGGCCAGTTTTTGGACCCGAACTTGTGCAAGCTTTTTGACTTGCTTATGGTCATTTCTGGGCTTTGGTGTCTTCATAAGACTTGTAGGTATGGGTCTTAACTATTCATGGTTAAAATTTCAGGTCAATTGGACCTGGTTTGAGTGAGTTATGGCCTAATTACTCACTGCTGCCCAATTGGTCATTTTTCAGGTCCTAATTGTACCTAATCCGAATTGGTCATTTTCTTAGGTCACCTTGCAAGCAGAATTTTGGTATGTTTTCTCAATGAAAGTTGGCACATTTTGTGCCTAGTTTCACCTCAAATTGGTCTCATACCAATTGAGGTTACACATTTAAGGTTATAGGCTAAAATGTACACTGCCCTCACTATGCCTTTCACACCCCACTTCAAACACACATTTAACTTGCAAAGTTTACTTCCATACCCTACCAATCTGTTTTGGTACATTGCCAAAAGCATTATCTACTTTACATTAACATTATTTTGGGCAGATTACCATTACCCTCAACACACCAAATATCATTCACAATTACAATTTCTAATTACCATTACAAACACACCTAACCATTACAAATTTTACATACACTTTACAATATCAATCTACATACATCTCATCAACCTTCTAGGTCAATATTCTGCCCACACTTCCTTCAATATATACCATTACTCAAGTGTCCCCAAGCTGCCACAAACCATTCTTCAACATCAAAGTGCCATCCAATTTACCAATTCCCATCCAAGTGCATAAATCACCATATAAACATGAAATAATTCACTAGGTTACTAATTCATCATGATCAACACCATTTCTCATCAATTATATGCACAAATATCTCATCAAAAATGTGACTCATGGCTGTCCAAAATGAAAACAACAATAACCCTTCAACTCAAAATTTTCCTTCACCAAACCAACACCCATAACATGAACATAAACTTTAACAAAGAAATTCTCAAAAATGCAAACTTACCTTTAATTGTAACTTGCTAAACCTTCACCAAACTTCTCAAAATTGGTATCAATATCTTCCTTGTGATGTGTAGACCATTTTTCATAAAGCTACTTAAGGGATTGGAGTTGAAATGGAGGAGAAGATGAGGTTTGAAGCAAAATGGCTATGGAGTTTTCTCAGGGAGCTTGTTACGGCATTGTTGAAGAACTAAGAGAAAATGAATCTGCAGATGGTATGTTAGGTGTACACCTGCCCCATTAGCTTTAATTTATTCCTTTAGTGGTCCACTTATTTGGATTAAATCATATAATATGTTTACATGTGTTATTTACACATTTTTCACTCCATTTTGGCTATTTGTATTAGGTACCCTCAATTTAATTTTTCATTTTATTTTCTAAGTGTAATATTATTTATTTTTAATGGACATTTAGGTCAAAAGACACTTTGGGATGTCAAATGACCATAATGCCCTTGTTCGGGTTGCATTCCCGATTTTTCGGTAATACCGGGTTTTGTCTGTTTTTCGATTTCTCACTTTTCTTTGTACTAATTATTTAATTTCTCCTTGATATTTCTAATGATACTTATACTTCAATAAGGGTCTATTTAAGTCCTAAAAATATTTTCCAGGGTTCCCCGCAGTCCAGGGCTAGTCAACGGTCCACGCCGTGACTTCCCAGTGCGGTCACCCATCGTTAGGTTTCCCGGCTCGTTTAACTTGATCACATTTCTTTGCTATCATTTTTCCTTTGTTTTTCTTGTACTTTCTTTTCTTGTATTTCATTATTTTATGTCTCCTCACTCATATCGAAGTACGGTTCTTGGCATTCTAGCTGTCCGGACAACACTAGTCACCGGAGCAGCAGAACGCACTACCGAACTTAGGGGTGTTACAATTCTTCCCCCCTTAAATAAATTTCGTCTCGAAATTTTACCCAATAGCCATCTTACAATAGTCATACGTTTATTTTCTCCTTTCTATATGGTCGTAAGACTTTTAATAATCTAATACAATGTTTAATTTGCTTGGATAACCCCAATCTCCTCTTACTATTATGTTGTCTAATATTTCAGCTCACGTTCCTTCTTGAATGACCCTTGAGGTCATGTTAGAATCATTCATCAGGCATTGGTCCTCTGACCATTCTAGTCCATAGTCTTCCTCACATTCGGAATATTTCTTTGTTATATATGAATCAACTGTTCAAATCTCTACTTCCATAACTCTTTTTATCTGTCAATATCCTATAACTTACTTCCTTTGTATCGAACTATAACCTTTCGACATTCTAATTTTTGAGTTTTAGATCCTAAGTAGGATTTTCAACTTATTTCTAACAATTAAATTACGTCTGGCATAACTATACAAAAGCAGATGCCATTGGCAACTATTCTCATCTAGGTGTACTATCGGGTAGTATGTAGCTCTACACAATAATCTCAAGTTAGTCTTGTAATCTCTGACTTACTCAATAGATCAAACTTTCCTATCTTTTATCCTTTTGAATTCACGATATCCGAACTTATTCGATTACAATATCCATTAACAATTACTAACAATAACATCTCCGCCTTCATCTAGAGCAATTCTATTTACGTAACTTATTTTACGTCCTCTTGCCTTACATTAAGTAGGCTCGCCAATTAGCTTATAATTTTATGGTGTGTCAAATACTTTTCATGATAAACTCTTCCAAAACTAATTTCACTTATTATCACAATCCTTATCCTAAAGGACTAATCACTAATGCATCAAAATTTATTTCCGACCTCTGTCCTAATCGGACTTGTTACTAGCACCTCAAAATCCATTTTTGTACCTCGGCCTCTATAGTGATCGATTGAGCGATCACCCTCTTCCATATTCAATGCGAGGATCTTAGATCTCTGAACAAATAACATAAGGATATTTACTCGTTAGTGCATGTTTATCTTTGTAATGTCTGTATGTATCAAACAATGATATTGAGCGGTTGTACTATGAAGAAAGAACATTCAAATAACAGTGAAACAGAATTTAAAAACTTTGCTCGATACCACTAAAACATGTCACACCTACCCCTCTGTAAGGCATAACATGATCCGTAGTATACCTAATGAATTACCAACTCCGTCATCGATAACCCATTAAATACACTACAAGGGATTTTAAAAACTTTTCTTACTTCTTTTACGATGGTGAGCACTATTTACAGTGTTAAAGACTTTGGTGAATCAAGTGAAATAACTAACTCATTTGATTTATTTGGAATTTAGTAAAAATTTTGGCAGAGTACCATCGTATTTTGGATAAAGCAGTTCTTCAGAAAAACTGTAAAAAGTACTTCAATAATTTTCCAAATCTCAACTCCAATACATTTCTCAACACAACAATTTATCAACTCAATTCCATAGAAATTTTTCAAAGTCTGAGATAAGGAAATATAATACAACTTTTACAATCCAAAACACTCATAATTAATTTACAACTTCAATGTACAATTTAATTTACAATTGCTCAAAATCAAAAACAATATGTACATACAGTGTCATACATTCTGATACAAAATGCCAAATGTGGTATACTCACTATACCCAAAAATCTCTCATTGTGGTACTAGCGGCCTAGTCTGTTTGCCCTATCTGTCTGTCTACTGCGGCGACAATAAAAAGCTATCATTTGAGACAATGTCTCAGTGGTGCACAACATTAACCAAATACAATTTAAATCACAATTCATAAGTCATGTAAATAGTGGATACTTAAAATCATAGTTAAATTCAAGACAATAAATGTCAACAAGAATTTAAACTCCATTTGTCAATATCACAATAATTTTCCATAAGTCAGATCATGTTTGAATTCAAAAGACAGTATATGTCAATGAGAGTTTGAATCAATTTCACAATCTCACAATACATAATAATGCAATTTAGTCGAATAATTTAAGAATACGTGTTGCCAATTCATTCACAACTTAAGTCATGACACAATTTTCCGATCAATGCGCGTTGTACACCACGACAAAGCAATCACAACCTCACTAATCGAAATCAATGAGGAAGGGGAGCTAGCTATATAATGAGTACTCATCCGATCACCTCAACTGGTAAACCAGAGAGGGAAAAATAAACGATCACGACTCCATAAATGGAGAAGGAAATAAACGATCACAACCCCATAATTGGAGAAGGAATGATACGATACTGTCATGCTAAGTGTGAACACAAAATCAATTCCAAACATTTTATTCAAATGATTCGTGAGAATCCAATAAATTTCCAAAGTCATAATTTCATTCACAAAATGGCAACACAATTCATAATTAACTTCAATTTCCACAAAAACCATTTACAGTGCTTTTCAATCAATAAGTTTCCATCAATATCATTCAAACAATTTTTCACAGTTTCAAACCATTCACAATGTTTTTCAATTAATAAATGTCCATCAAACTCATTTCCACAATTTAAAACAATAATATACAAATAGTCAATATTTATTTCCATTGAAAATAATTCAAAAGAAACAGTTGTTGTGCACAAACACAATTTAAAACAATAATATACAAATATTCAATATTTATTTCAATTGAAAAATTCAAAAGCAATAGCCGTTGTGCACAAACATCTGATATTTGTCTCTTGGTCTTGACTCGATTTCTTTCCCTTTTCTTTGAGTCCTTGTTAATCGAGAAACACAATTTGAAGTGTTTGATACTAAATTAAATTGTCTCTATCGATGGTGTTTGGTAAATAATGCACTGAACTCAATTATTCACTTAATCACCTAATATACCGACCCTCGTTGCGTTTTAGGTAAATTAGGTTTTAGTGTCGTTACTATGTCACATTTGATAGGGTTTTAGGTTTGGTACGTTTTACCAAAGTCATTTCCTTGTTTAGTGCATTTTAATGCAAATTCTTTGGATTCGGGACCTTTGGTTTGACCTAACCGGACGATCTAGTTCCCTCGGTTTTCGGGTCTCGGTCGAAACTACAAACTTGTAGATCTAGGTCTTATTGCACGCGGGAAAAAATTTCAGGTCAATCCGAGTTAAGTAGACCGAGTTATGGTCATTATACTATTGCTGGTCAAATGGTACCATTTTAGGTCAATTTTAGGTCAAATTGGTCAATTCTGGTTCGGCCAGTTTTTGGACCCGAACTTGTGCAAGCTTTTTGACTTGCTTATGGTCATTTCTGGGCTTTGGTGTCTTCATAAGACTTGTAGGTATGGGTCTTAACTATTCATGGTTAAAATTTCAGGTCAATTGGACCTGGTTTGAGTGAGTTATGGCCTAATTACTCACTGCTGCCCAATTGGTCATTTTTCAGGTCCTAATTGTACCTAATCCGAATTGGTCATTTTCTTAGGTCACCTTGCAAGTAGAATTTTGGTATGTTTTCTCAATGAAAGTTGGCACATTTTGTGCCTAGTTTCACCTCAAATTGGTCTCATACCAATTGAGGTTACACATTTAAGGTTATAGGCTAAAATGTACACTGCCCTCACTATGCCTTTCACACCCACTTCAAACACACATTTAACTTGCAAAGTTTACTTCCATACCCTACCAATCTGTTTTGGTACATTACCAAAAGCATTATCTACTTTACATTAACATTATTTTGGGCAGATTACCATTACCCTCAACACACCAAATATCATTCACAATTACAATTTCTAATTACCATTACAAACACACCTAACCATTACAAATTTTACATACACTTTACAATATCAATCTACATACATCTCATCAACCTTCTAGGTCAATATTCTGCCCACACTTCCTTCAATATATACCATTACTCAAGTGTCCCCAAGCTGCATAAACCATTCTTCAACATCAAAGTGCCATCCAATTTACCAATTCCCATCCAAGTGCATAAATCACCATATAAACATGAAATAATTCACTAGGTTACTAATTCATCATGATCAACACCATTTCTCATCAATTATATGCACAAATATCTCATCAAAAACGTGACTCATGGCTGTCCAAAATGAAAACAACAATAACCCTTCAACTCAAAATTTTCCTTCACCAAACCAACACCCATAACATGAACATAAACTTTAACAAAGAAATTCTCAAAAATGCAAACTTACCTTTAATTGTAACTTGCTAAACCTTCACCAAACTTCTCAAAATTGGTATCAATATCTTCCTTGTGATGTGTAGACCATTTTTCATAAAGCTACTTAAGGGATTGGAGTTGAAATGGAGGAGAAGATGAGGTTTGAAGCAAAATGGCTATGGAGTTTTCTTAGGGAGCTTGTTACGGCATTGTTGAAGAACTAAGAGAAAATGAATCTGCAGATGGTATGTTAGGTGTACACCTACCCCATTAGCTTTAATTTATTCCTTTAGTGGTCTACTTATTTGGATTAAATCATATAATATGTTTACATGTGTTATTTACACATTTTTCACTCCATTTTGGCTATTTGTATTAGGTACCCTCAATTTAATTTTTCATTTTATTTTCTAAGTGTAATATTATTTATTTTTAATGGACATTTAGGTCAAAAGACACTTCGGGATGTCAAATGACCATAATGCCCTTGTTCGGGTTGCATTCCCGATTTTTCGGTAATACCAGGTTTTATCTCTTTTTCGATTTCTCACTTTTCTTTATACTAATTATTTAATTTCTCCTTGATATTTCTAATGATACTTATACTTCAATAAGGGTCTATTTAAGTCCTAAAAATATTTTCCAGGGTTCCCCGCAGTCCAGGGCTAGTCAACGGTCCACGCCGTGACTTCAAAGATCTGATAACCCATCGTTAGGTTTCCCGGCTCGTTTAACTTGATCACATTTCTTTGCTATCATTTTTCCTTTGTTTTTCTTGTACTTTCTTTTCTTGTATTTCATTATTTTATGTCTCCTCACTCATATCGAAGTACGGTTCTTGGCATTCTAGCTGTCCGGACAACACTAGTCATCGGAGCAGCAGAACGCACTACCGAACTTAGGGGTGTTACAGCAACTTCCCTCCGGTTACCCATCGCTTGGGCACCGGCTCGTTTTACTTGGTTGTATTTTATTTTCTAAAATTTTTACTAAATTTTTTTTTTTAATATTTGAGTTAATTATAGTTCCTGACTTTAGTTTAAATATTTTTCCGGACGTTCTAGCTGTCCGGACCGACATCGGTCACCGGAACAGTAGAATGTACGGAGTTGTTACGGGGAGGGTGTTACAACTCTTCCCCTCTTATTTAAATTTCGTCCTCGAAATTTACCTGACTTAAGTAATCGGGGAGTTACTACCTCCTTGTTTCTTCACTTCCTTGTATTGCCTCATCAGTGTCTGGGTTTGGCTCTTCCTGAGCTTCCATAGCATATACTTGTGGTGCCACCCTGTCTTCGGGCTTTTCAACTGTCTCAGAAACAATCTTCTGTGTAATGTCAGCCGTTTCTGCTCTACCCGATCTTTTACCCCTTTGAACTATAGGGAAAGGTCTATCAACTTGTACCGGAGCTATTGAACCACTCCTCTGAGGGCAATCTCTTATGAAATGATCCGTAGCCCCACATTTGAAACACTCTCCAGTTAACAGTCGACACTCCCCTCTGTGTCTTCTACCACAATGCATACATTCAGGCTTTGGGGTTGATCCCCTTGTTATTGTGCCCGGGGAACTAGCTATAGATATTCCAATCTGGCCTCTGTGGCCCTGTGTCTGATCTTGTGAACTAGAACCCTTAAACTTCTTACTATCAGTTGGGATACTTGGTATCACAGGCCCCTCTTCTGCTGTCTCTCATACATTACGCTCACTTGATTCTTACCTTTTCAACCTTTATTGTAGCTTCCACTAGCTTGGTAAATTCTGTGATTCCCAAGGCAGTGAGCTGGATCTTGATGTTGTCATTTAGTCCCTCTTCAAATCTCTTGCACCTTTCGGCTTCATTAGGGACTATCTCCCTTCCATAGCGGCTCAATCTTAAGAATTCCTTCTCATATTGACCCACCGACAACTGCCTCTGCCAGTTAATAAACTCTCTTCTTCTTTCTTCTAGGTATACATTACCCACATATTTCTTCTTAAATTACGAAAGAAAGAAGTCCCAAATTCTGACTTCCGCTGCACTTCACTGACACGATGTCCCACCATTCGTAGGCATCATCTTGTAACAAGGATACAAGGCTTCTAAGTTACGCTGCGGGGTGCGGTGGAGTTGTTTTAAGACTCTGCCTGCCTGTTCAACCAATTTTCACCGCAATGAGTCATCTTCTCTCTTGCCATAGAAATCCACTGCTCCAAACTTTCTTAGCCTTTCCAGATGTGATTTCTGCTGTGGAGTTGGTGGTGGTGGTGGTGCTGGCATTACCCCGGCCATTTGTCCAAAGAAATCGGCCATTTGCTGAAACATGGCCTGTGGAGGTGGCGAGGTGCTCGCTTGAGTGGCGAGCAGATTCTCTCATACCCGATCCACATTGCTTCTTTGGAGCATGACTCTCCACTTCCTCCTCATTGCTCTCTATGATGAAGGGTCCATATCCTATTCAAAATAAGAAAGATAAACAGATCTGCATTAGTGTCACCTCGACTCTTACAAATGCAATGCATGGTATGGACTCAATCTAGGCCCAGAAATGCCTAAACCGTGCTCTGATACCACTAAATGTGACACCCCTTACCCGACTACAGTGTAGCCGAGCAAGTTATGCCACTCAGTGTGCCGAGCACTCTATTTTATCTTAATTCATTTTTATTCTTCCTTTTGAATATAACTTGTGAAATATAATTTATTTAAGCCATTTATCAAAATTATTATTTATTTGAGGTTCCAAAAATTTTAAAGAAAATCCGGCGGAGTACCGGCTAAAAATGGAGAAAACCGTTCTTCGGAACCTGTGAAAAACACTTCCAATATTCACATTCAATCATTTCCAAACTCCAATATCAAAATCTCATCAATATTTCTCAATTTCAGTTCTCAACATTTGTCAACCATTCATTTCTCAATCATTCATCCATCTCATATGATACCATGCATATATCATAGATAAACATTCACTTTTCCATTTACAACCACACTTTACATTATTTACATGAATATCAAAATATATTACATAAGTTCAAATACATACGAGAAAATAAAATCAATTACAAAATACCAAAATGACATCTAGCGTCCTACCAAGGCATCACGGCGGTGAGGTGACACACGGACACTATGCGAGCGTGAGCGCCTTACGAATCGTGGTCTCACGGCGCTCTGTCCAATCTTCGATTACCTACGGCGTTGCAAAGCGCGGCGCTAAGCATAAAGCTTAGTGGTGCAAATAATAAAATAGAAAGGAATAATATGCAACATAAAAATCATAATTTCTTAGCCATTGTGTTCATAAGAACTGAATAATTACCAACTTAGTGTTTAGTCGAGGGCTAATTACGTTTTATGATATTTACTTCTTCATGAATTTTAAGTTTTCATCGTATTCTATCGTAATCATTCCTGATATTTAGTTTTCGTATTTTCTTTAACAATCAGTTCAATTACAGTTATACTTTTCCATGCCCAAGTAACCTATACAAATCAACCGGACTGGCTAAACGGGTAAACTAGCCTTGGGTACTGGTACCTTGGGCCGTCACACCATCGGTCACAATGTGTCTCGGTGTGCAAGTAGAATGGCTAATAAGCCATATAAGCAATAAGGCATAAAGCCAAGTAAAACATCATAATCGGTATAGCCATAGGCTATCACATCCTGAGAATGGCAATGAAGCCATATATCATACGCAGATCGCTATCAGAACCCTATTGGCATGCCAACCTATCCAAACCAATCACATTAGGCCTACTAGGGCATTTGATACTTTTGAATTCTTCAATTTTTTTGAATTTCAAGTTTTTATGTCACTATTCACTACAATAGTTAACAAAAAGTTGACTTTTGCATAGAACATAGGTGCATTGGTTTTAACACTCCCAATGTACCCCATTTTGCATTTAAAACTTATTAGTTTTGGTCACTTTCTCAAAGCTTAGGTCATTTTGGCAAAATTGCCAATTTTTGGTTTTGGTGTCACTATTCACCTCCTTGGTCAACAAAAATGTTGACTTTTGGAATAAAAATGTGTACATTGACTTTGGCACTCCCAACATACCACATTTGGTGTTTAAAACTTGTTGGCATTAAGTGTTAATACCATTTCTAAGTCTAACCCAACACAAGCAGAATTTTTAGTTTTGGTGAGTCAACTTCACTGTTCCATTGGACACTGTTACTGTTGGAATTTGAAGAAATGTAAAACATGAAAGTTGTTTCTTATTTTGTCTATTTGAATTTCCTTTTTTGAATCACTCCATTTGGAGTTTTGTAGCTCCAGATATGGCCCAAAAACCCAAGCTGTCCGGATGTGCATTCTGCAGAAAATTACCATATCTACAGTGCATGAACAGTGACTGGAACCACTTGTTTGGATGGGTTCTGGCCATAATTTGGGGTAGGTTCCTTCATGAAAGTTGTTTGTCTATGTCTTAACTTGTTGCTGTAACAATGTCAGGTCAATTGACCAAATCTACAGTGAGTTATGGCCAAATGAACAGTTACTATTCATTTGGTCAATTCTACAGAATTCAGTCAGGTATCGGATTGGGGCCAAGTTTTGGTCCTCTTGCTTTGGTCTTTTGGGCATGGTTTCTTCAGCAAAAATGTGCCATTATAAGCCTAGTTTCATGTCCAATTAGCCAAACACCAATTGGACTAACACAGCCCAAGTTATGGCAGTGCAAAGGGACTGAATTTTCAATCTCTATCTTTCTTGCCTAGGGCCTGCAATCCTCACTTTGCAATCTCATTTGTCTGTCCATTTGTTGTTCAAATTACCTAAAATGGTCACTAATTGACCATTAAAATACTCTCTAATAATTTCCTAAGCCAAGTCACATTTTCACCTTTCCAAACCCTAATTCAAATTCATAGTTTATGCCATGTATCTTAGTAGCTACCAATGCATTGCTCATATGTTTATCACTTCAACATGGTTTCTATTCCACTCTAAGCTCATCAAAACACTTCCCCTTATTCCATAGCTAGGGCAGCCAAAATTCAAGATGTTATACACATAAGTTGTTGTTAATTTAAATCACAATTCTTACTAGTTTCAAGTCCTAAACCATGAAAATAAAGAGTTTAATGGATATAGGTGCACTAACCTTAGGAGGGCAGAATTTTCCCAAGCAATTCCTTCACTTTCTTGGCTTTTCTTGGCTGCCAAACACTCCTACAAGGTGTGTGGACAAGTTTTAATGAAGAGACCTAAGGGTTTTAGGGTAAGGAATCAAAGATTGGAAGGTATAAAAAAATAAAAGCTATGGAGGAAGAAACTCACGTTTTGGCTGGTTGAAGATGAAGAAGGAAACCAGAAATTTTTGGTCTATTTTTGACTCTTTTAAGTGTTTTAAGATTGCTTGTTAGATGGTGATTGGTTAGGAGTAAGATAATGACATCATGTGATGTCATTATCCTTAATTTCCACTATTTTTCTTTGCTTTTCTTTTCTACCACATTTTAATTTAATTTTTAGCAATATTTATTCATATTTTGAGTCATAATAATTATTTACTTAACTGGACAAGTCGGCCAAAAATCACCTCTGAAGGCGAAATGACCAAAATGCCCTCCGTTTGGCTTAACGGGTCAAAATTGTCTGTACCGATTGAAAAATTTTTCTAAATATTTTCTTGGCATTCTAATGCTATAGGAACCTCAATGACCCTTCTCTGAGTCCCAAAAATTATTTTATGAATTTTTACCGGTCCAGGGCTCCTCGTTGCGAATCGCAACTTCCCTCAGGTTACCATTGCTTCGGCACCAGCTCGTTTTACTTGGTTGTATTTTATTTTCTAAAATTTTTACTAAATTTTTATTATTAATATTTGAGTTAATTATAGTTCCTCACTTTAGTTTAAATATTTTTCCGGACGTTCTAGCTGTCCGGACCGACACCGGTCACCAGAACAGTAGAATGTACGGAGTTGTTACGGGGAGGGTGTTACACCCTGAGCAACCAACACGAGGAGATATCCTTCCATTAGTCCATATTTATGATGTAATGCACTATATGTATCAATAATGACAATTGAGCAGTTGTACTTATCAAAAAATTTCAAACATGCAATTTCAAAACTTGTATAAAAACCAAAGCTCTGATACCAATTGTAACGATCGGGAACCAACCACTAGAGGAATTGTCCTCTTTGGCCATAAACCTCACGGTTTTGTCCCATAGGTGGAATGGAGAACTTCGCAGGAGGTCACCCATCCTAGGATTTCTCTCAAGTGAGCACATTTAACCCTAGAGTTCTTCCAACTCTCCAGGCCATTCCACCAAAAGGCGCCTCTTGTTGATTTCTTTCCAACTTCACTTTTCTTCCAATTCTTGTTCTCCTTGCTTTTAATCTCTCAATCAAAGATCTCTTTGATGTTTTCTTTTAGTGGGCTATGGAATTTATGAAGGGAATTTAAGGGAATTAAAACTTGGGAGGAAATCAATGAGGGAAGAAGAGGAAGAAGAAGAGAAAAAGAGAGAGAGGAAGAAAGAGGAGAGGGTGGTGGCACCTTATGAAAAAAAAATGAAAAAGACATTTGTCTTCTTATATATATATATATATATATATGTGTGTGTGTGTGTGTGTGTGTGTGTGTGTGTGTGTGTGTGTGTGTGTGTGTGTGTGTGTGTGTGTGTGTTAGTAGTATGCCCTAGAGCATATCATTTAGTATGTATCTTGTACATATTTTTATTAATAAAAGGCATTTCCACTTTTCCGTTTACATAATATATTTATGTGTAATAGAAAAGGTCCATTGATATTTTGTTAGAAATATTATTCTTAAGTTGTTAAGAATATGAGTGACAATATTTCTAGCACGAAGTATCATAAATAGGTTCACAATCGAGGATACTTCATAATAAGGACATGACTTATCCAGAAAGATTGTATTCATGTTTGTTCCCAAGTTATTTATATGAGATATAAATAAGATGGAATGGTGAGTCTCATGCCATATAATAAACATGATAGGCACTTATAAATGATAAGTATGCGAACGGTGACACTTATGACAAGCACATGGAGTTTACTCTTGTCAATGTTTTGTCATAAATCATATCAGTGCATATAATCTTTAGACCTGAGATAGCACAGTAATCTTGTATATAGGTAGTTTGAGCTTGATACTGCTTTCATACTTGTACTGTGTATGGGTATATGGGCATGTGTTGGCTCCTACTAGTTATATATGGCGGTAGGTGTTGATCAAGATGGAATCTGTTCCTCTAAGTAAATAGAGATAAAATCCCATGTTCATTTAATTGTTCTTGATGTTTCAAGTTCCTGGCGGAGACAGATAGATTTATTGAAAAGAGTTTCTGATAAGAAAATCTTTTTAATCAAGAACTGGAATTAAAAGAGAACATAATATTCATAGCAAATGGAGTTTGACATAAACCATGACTCCAGCTTGAGTTGGGATTTTGTAACAGAGAGATTTTAGTGCATGGTAACATATGATTATAGGTTCATTTAAGGTAAACCTTATTACTAATTGGGTGGCCATGGCATGCTATGCTAGGTGTTAACCATGGTCTATGAGGTTCATAAAATGATTTAGAGAAATCATTTATGGTAAGAAAGAGTTCTGATGATATTAAGTGTTGATATCATGTCTCATTGCCAATTAGTGATGAGCCTAGTAAGTCACACACATACACAAGTTATCACCTAATTAAATATGATTTAATTAATTAATTAAAGAGTTTAATTGATTAATTAAATAGGTTTGGTTTGCAATTAGATTGCAAAGTCCCTAGCATGACTTGAAACCAAATCTAGATTATTGGATGTATAATATAAGTTAAATTTATATTTAAAGTGTTTAAATATGAATTTAATTAATGAGAAATTTGTCACGACCCAACCTATGGGCCGGACCGGCACTAGGACCTGGGCCAGCCTAAAGCCCCCGAGACCCGTAGTAAGCCTAACTGTTCATTTACCCAATTCTAAGGCCCATTTGGGCCCAATTTCAAGAAACCAAACGGACAGAGTCCGGCCATAAAATGGACTTTCCAACGGGGAGTTTTCGACTCACCCGACCTATAAACACAATAAATACTCAATTGGGGAGCTCAGCTCACCCTCCACATACTCATCAGCATAAAAATAAATGGGAGCTCAGCTCCCTCATCCAATCCATCAAACATGCATAGAATATTAAGTTTACTGGTCCAAAATAATAATTTAGTTTACAGACCCAAATCAAATAAGCATTTCTAACACATGCGGAAATTCTAAGATTTAACAAGTTTATATAAACATTAGTAATCGGCCTGCGAGGGAGAAAGCAGGTTAACCTCAAAAATATCCTCCTGTGGCTTGGAAAAATTTTTGAACAGGAGTGAGCGTTCGACTCAGAGAGTAAAAATATCAATTTTAGCCATAATCTCTATAACTATCTAAAACTAATGCACCCTATAGAGTGAAAAGCAACATCAACAATATTTTCACATCATAACATCAAAAAGGTAATTTGGAGTACTCACGCACCCTGTAGCATCAATCATAATATATGGGAGCCGATCCTATCTGACTCTCTTAAATCCAACACAGTGCGTGAAGAACTCAAGCGGACTTTGGCTTAATAAACCAAATCGGGGTCCCAGTGAAGAACTCAAGCGTGACTACCCCGAAGGATCGGGTCCCGAAGAACTCAAGCGTGACTACCGTCATCCATAGTCCATACCACATCACACGCACAACAATGCACGCACACTGCTCCAAATTACCACAACAACATCATGGCACTTTAACAGTTATCAATGCAACATAAATCGTGCCTAGAGTTTAACTACATAAATATATGCATATAAGTGATGCATGGGCATGCTTGAACATATAATAATAGTGAAATTACAATTAAAATTAATATTTTACTCACAGACTTGACGATGGTCACCGATTGGGCGGAGGAAGAAAGGCTGTCACTCACGACAATTTTATTACAATCATTTAATAAATTTGACTCAATACAAACAAAGAAAAAGACCAATACGTCCTAAGTCGTGCGAAAATCGGCGATCTCCCTATACCTAGGACCTACCCAACTTTGCAAAAGGGCTCAAAACACACTTCTATATTCACAATCCATATGTCCACAACTCAATCACATCACACTGTCCCTCCAGGCCCATCAAATCAATCATCCATCACAACATGTAAAATTTCAATTTAGTCCTATAATTGACCATTTTTGCAAAAACTGCCCAAATAAGCTCTAAAAATTCTAAAACTTTGTCCTTAGCAATATTACTAGGCTATTGCAAAAAGAATCATAATTTTCTAAGCTACCACGAATATTTTATGGATTTTTAATCCTATTTAAGCACTAGAAAATTACGAAAAAGCAAGGTTCGGGTTTACCTTTGCCGATTCTGACTTTGGGACGCTGGGGCGTCGACAATGGGGATAGCCAAAACCTCGATCCAATTTGAGACTTTTCCAGAATTAGTCTGCGGCGGAAATTCACGCAGACCAGACAACTGTCGAATTTTCGCGAATTGAGGATACCTACACGAAGCCCATAACACGGGGGTTAGTACATAAATTTTTTAGAATTTTATAAGCTCATTTAATGCTCGGAAAAACGCTGCGAAGTTCCGTTGGACCCATCGAAAAACGGTGTCGAAAAATTTTGAAATTTATATCCCATGAAGCTCGACGTGTGGAGCGCTCGGTACTCTCGGTTTCTCGTGGATTCACGGTTTCGAGAAATCTAGCCCAAAAGTGAAATGGGCTAAAAACTTCCGAGCAAAAATTAGACAAACCGCTTGATGGATTTCGCGTTCTTGGTGTCTATGGAAAGCTCACGAGTAGATAATTTTAGACACAAGACCGGAACAATTGGTGACCGGATCGGCGGATTTTGGCGGGAAGCGGCATGCCGCGAGGAGGGAGTTCGCGCATTTTCAGCCGTTTGGGGCGTGGCGGTGGTTGGGGAGGTTGGGAGGCGGCGCCGGGTGGTGGTGGGGAGGTGGTGGCGTGGCAGGGCAGGAGGAGAGAGAAAAGAGAGAGAGAAGGAAGAGAGGTCGATGCGCGCGGGGAAGGAAAGAAGAAAAAGGAAAAGGCCGGTCCGATTCGATCGGTCCGATGCGGTCCGGTTAGATTCAACCGGTTCGATTCAAGATACAAAATTTTGAATTTTTACTCTGCCTCGGGACCGAAAACGAGGTCCAAAAATTTCGAAAAAATTCTAGAAAACTCAGAAAAATATGTAGACTCCAAATATATTTTTAGTTTTGCCACGTGGTCTTTAAATTAATTTTTAAAAATCATCAAAGTTTATATTTTCGGAAAATCAAATCCGATTTTTAAAATCTGAAAAATCTCAAAAAAATTCCTAAAATTTAAATAAAATTAAAATACCAAAAATGCTCATAAAATTTAAAATTTTGGGGTGTTACAAAATTAATTAATAGAGATTAATTAATTAATTTATATTTGATATAAATTAATTAGAAGAAGAAAAATAATTATTTTGTGTTAAGAACTCAAAATTAAGACACAGGGGCATTTTGGTCATTTCAAAGTGTGACACGTGGCACCGTGAGAAGGTGACACATGGGATTACACATAAGCTTGCCAAATGCTTTTTAATCATGTAAGATGATTAAAATCAAGATTAAATATTGGTTTGAAACTTGGCACAATGTGATTGGGTCACTTAAACCTAGAGCTAATCAAAGGGTGACATGTGGCAAGGGTTTAATGTGTTAACCTAGCTATATAAGTGTTGTTATGAAAAAGAAAAACAACCAGCAGCCACTCCTCTCCTTTTTCACGCCATTTTGAGGCTCTCCATCTATTCTTCTTCATCTCTCATCAATTCAAAGAGATTAGCCATCAATCTCTTGAATTACGAACACTAGAAATTATTTCTAGTGTCCTGTTTACATCTCTAATCTCTTAAAAGGCATAACTTGAATTTTTAATTATTAGAAAAAGCTTTAGAAGCTGTTTAAGGGCTGCCATAGGTGTTCTTGGTGTGGACAAACTAAAGGGGCAACATCCGTGTCACAAGATAAATCTCAAAGGCGAGATATTGCAGTGCATCAAGAGGTTAGTGCAATCGTTCTTGATTTAATCTAGGGTTCTAAAATTAATCTGATTAATTTTAAAATCTTAAACAGAAAATACAGATCCAAAAACATATTAAAAGAGTTTTAATATATTGTTTATCATTGAAATCAAATAGATAAAAATAAATCTTGCATGATGCATGTGACCCTAGGTGAAAATTTTTTAATTCAATGGTATAAACTTGTGTTTTTCACGCTTCCATTCCTTCAATAAATGTTTAGTAAATTGTTAAGATAAGTTTTGAAACCATAGTGTCATGACCATATATTTGAACACCTCACTAGAATGACTAGTGGGGAGTGTCGATTCAATTTTGATTTCTTCTCTGGCTGAAGTGCTGAGGTGTGTGCCAGTAGAAGAAGAAATTGAATGGATATCCATATATTTGAGCTAGCTAGCCTTGTGATATGACTTCTTCTTAACCTTTGGCTATTGAGATTATATTTGTTTCGAATGGCATTATATAACTATGGGTTTTATGAAATTGGTTTTGACACTTCAAAATGAAATTGTTTGGATTAAAATCTCATAATTCATGTTTTGTATTTAACTCTCATGTTCAGTCCACTTTTTGAATAAATATGATTTTAATACTGCATAAAGATTATTTTAGTATGTTGTGCACTACTGAGTCCTATTATTCGTGATGGCTGTTATTCTTTATTCTGAGATATAGAGACTAGAAGAAGCGTGAGTGGCTGTGAGAGACAGGAGCTACCTGCTTTGAAGTTATCGGGTATATTTTATACCCTGACTGTAAAAATTCATTTTGATGTATGTAATGTATGTAAAGGTATGGACATGTAAAACTGGTCTTGAGCAGTTTGTATAAAGTTTGTAATAAATTTTAGTTTGAATTTCTCTTAATGTAAATTTTTGTAATGATGTATATAAATTATTTTATCTTTAATGAAATATGAATGGAAGTATTTTGTTTTAAATTGAATGAAATTCATTAATGGTATTTTGATGATTATTGAATATTGGAAATTGTGGATTTGAATTTTTGGAGATTGATAAATGATGTTAAAATTGATTGTGAATTTGAAGAAATGGTTGAGATAAATAATTTAAAGTGCTTTTAACAGGAATTTGAAGAAGCTGTTTTCTCAAAATCTGAGATAGCATCAATAAATTTTTATAAAATTTATAGAAAAATAAAATGAGCAAAAAATTTTAACTAGTTTCCAACTTTAATTAAATATTTTAATATCTATTTAGAAATGCTCACCACTTATAAAAAGAAAGAAAATTGGTTTAAAATCCCTTGTAGGGTATTTAATGAGTTATCGGTAGGTAAAGTTCGATAGTTCATTAGGTATTCTACGGGATCATGTTATGCCTTACAGAGGGGTAAGGTGTGACAACGTGATTCAAGTGTGGGGCTACAGATTATTTCATAAGAGATTGCCCTCAGAGGAGTGGTTCAACAGCTCCAGTACAAGCTGATAGACCTGCACCTATACTTCAAAGGGGTAAAAGACCGGGTAGAGTAGAGACGGCTGACATTTCAGAAGATTGTTTTACAGATTGAAAAGCCCGAAGTCAGGGTGACACCACGGGTATATGCTATGGAAGCTCAGGAGGAGCCAAACCCAGACATTGATGAGGCAATAAAGGGAAGAGAAGAAGCAAAAAGGTAGCAACCCCATGATTACTTAAGTTAGGTAAATTTCGAGGACGAAATTTAAATTAGAGGGGAAGAGTTGTAATACCCTCCTCGAGCCATTCATTACATTCTACTGTTTCGGTGATCGGTGTCAGTCCGGACAGCTAGAACGTTTGGAAAAATATTTAGATTGGAGTGAGGATTCATAAATAACTCAAATATTAATGAGAAAAATTTAGGAAAAATTTTAGAAATAAAATACAACCAAGTTAAATGAGCCGGTGCCGTAGCGATGGGTAACCCAGTGGGAAGTTGAGGTCCTAGCAGCTAGAAGCTCTAAACCGGGAAAAATTCATAAAATAATTTTGGGACTCAGAGAAGAATCATTGAGGTTTCATGGTATTAGAATGCCAAGAAAAGGCTTAGAAAAATTTTTAAATTAGTACAGACGATTTTGGCTCGATAAGCCAAACGGAGGGCATTTCGGTCACTTCGTCTTCAGAGATTATTTTTGGTCGAATTGTCCAGTTAAGTAAATAATTATTATGACATAAAATATGAATATATATTGCTAAAAATTTAATTAAAAATGAATATAAAAGAAAGAAGAAGAAAATGAATTAAATACCTAATTATGACGTCATAATGATGTCATTTAAAAATTTCCACCAATTACATTTAGACAACTACTTGATTGAAGGAGCGGAAGCAAGAAAAACATAAAGTTTATACCATTGAATTAAAAAATTTTCATCTAGGGCCACAAGCATCATGCAAGATTTATTTTTATCTATTTGATTTCTATGATAAACAACATATTAAAACTCTTTTAATATGTTTTTAGATCTGTATTTGCCATTTAAGATTTTAGAATTAATCAGATTAATTTTAGAACCCTAGATTAAATCAAGAACAAAATACACTAACCTCTTGATGCCTTTGCTGTAATCAACGTATTTGTACCTTTGGGATGCGTCTTTAGGACACCATATCATGTCCCTCTAGCTTGTCCATACTAAGTTTACCTATGCAGCTCTTGAATAGCTTCTAAAGCTTTTTTGTGAATTAGAAAATCAAGTTTGCCTTTTAAAAGATATTAAAGATGTAAACAGATTACACTAGAAACGATTTCTAGTATTTTTAATTCAAGAGATTGTTTGCTAATCTCTTGGAATTAATGATAGATGAAGAAGAAGAGAGAATGGAAGCCTCAAGGGTGGCGGCACCAAGGAGCGGCGGTGGTTATTATTTTTCTTTTCATAACAATACTTCTATAGCTAGAGTCACTCACTTAAAACCGAGGGCAGCTGTGCCACATGTCACCTTTACCGATTGGCTCTAGGTTTTAATTGACCAATCACATTGTGCCAAGTGTCAAACCTATATTTAATCTTAATTTTAATCATCTTACATGATTAAAAGACATTTAACAAGCTTATGTGTAATGCCATGTGTCACCATCTCATGGTGCCACATGTCACCCCAGAAATGACCAAATTGCCTTGCGGTCTTAATTTTGATTCTCAACCCAAAATAATTATTTCTCTTCTTCTAATCAATTTATATCAAATAGAAATTAATTAATTAATCTTTATTAATTAATTTCTCGTTAATTAAATCATATTTAAACACTTTAAATATAAATTTAACTTATACTATACATTCAATAATCTAGATTTGGTTCAAGTCATGCTAGAGGAATTTGCAATCT